>NC_133772.1:149334103-149348616 GCF_003597395.2 Chelonoidis abingdonii | reverse complement strand
CCCCGCGGCAGCTGCCCACCCCCCATCCTCCGCCCTGAGGCACACACCCTTGCCCCACCTCCTCCCCGAGCACGCCATCACTGCTTCACTTCTCCTGCCTCCCAGGTTTGCGGCGCCAATCAGCTTAGGCACCGCAAGCCTGGGAGGCGGGAGAAGTGAAGCAGCCATGACGTGCTCGGGGAGGAGATGGGGCAGGGGTGAGCTGGGGCAGGGAGTTCCCCTGCGTGCCGCCTCCCCCCCTTACATGCTGCAGGCGGCCCTCCCCGCGCTTCCCTGCCCCAGCTCCCTCCGCCTAAATTCCAGTGGCGACCGGGGCGGCCAAAGATCCGGCTGCCACGGTCGCTGTCAAAGAAAATGCCGTCCCCCAAATCCTAGTGCCCTAGGCGATCGCCTAGGTCACCTAAATGGTTGCACCGGCCCTGTGTAAAGGGGTTTCTCATGTGTAAAGGACTTAAGTTAGGGGCAATGCTCAAGTCGTAACTCAAATTAATTTTGCAATGAAGAGAAGCCCTAAGATAACGCCCCCTGGAAAACAACATACTTTTCAGCTAAAGACTACACAGCTTGGTGATCCCCACCCCTCTCCATGGTATTCACTGGTTTCTTGCATGCTTTTGAGTTTTACATACGCTATCTTGAAGATGCACAAGTGGCTCTGACTTTGGCGATGTACGATTCCATGCCCACATTTTACAGTACATCGCTCTCTCTGAGCTGGCTGAAAAGTTGTCACCACTTCCTGGAAGTGCTGATACTGTCTTGAAAATATCAAAATGAAGAGAACCCAGACCACAGCTTATATGGACATGCTGAAAAACACCCGTTCCTAAACTGTGAAAGGATCAATAAGTATAAGCCTTTCAGAAACTTGTATGTTCCTTTCCCATGTAACTGAAGCATGTTATCCGAAAGAAACATTAATTCTGTAATCTAGAATGAAGAAGTCTGTGTTTTAGAAGACTGCGGAGCTTCACCAGGCACTGTTTCTGCACAGATGAATAGGAGTTCCAGTGTAAATTCTGCTTAACCAAACTTTCCCAGACTGCAAAGCTCTAGTTTAATTAATAATCATTACTTAAGTCAGAAGCCTCAGATTTCATGACTAGGGCTGATTAAACAGCTTTGACACCAAACGTTCACCACCACTGCCACACTGAGCATCCAATTAAGCTGCAGTGGGGCAAAAAAGCTTGTTACAAATCTACACTGACACTTATTTGTGGTTGGTTGTCACACTTGTGCAAAGTCACGCTGGCTCCTTGCATTTGTTTCTTTTTGCTTGTTTGTTTTTAGTGCTTTATTTATTTTCAGTCCAAATATTCCATTCCAATAGGGTCAAAATTGATCAACCTTATTTAAATGTTTTTTTCTTACCTAAATGAAATTGTCAAAATCAAAACGCTCCCACAGAAAGTTTTGATTTTGACAGAATGGCATCTTCCGACATAAAAACTCCAAAACAATCCATTGTGAGGTTCTCAGCCAGCTCGGCTAATTAACAAAGAATGGAACCACTCAAGGACAGAACAAGAAAAACCAAACAACCCCACCCGCTCCTCCCCAGTTCAGTGAAGCTATGGGACCTTTCCATTACTTTGCCAGCATGACTGAGCCCAAACGCAAAGGTCAGAAATTGAGCCCAGAACAAGAAGAGTTGATAGAATGTAATTCTGAGCTCCTTCCCTTTCTTCTAGCATTTAAAATAGAAGACCCTGAAGTCCACCCAAATCCATCTGTGAATGAGGTGAGGCCACAGTTCATTGTAGTAAAGTGGGGAGAAATTGTGGAAATAAGATCATGGGAGACAGCTGAATTCAGAAGTTGGTCAGTGAAGAGGTCTGCACTCCAGTCCAGCATCACTAATGTGGGCTTTTAGCACATTCAGTTTGGTGTAGCCAAAGCTTTGTAACAGGCTCTCAGGTGCTGGCCCCCTCATGCAACATTCACAGCAAGACTGGAGCCTTATTCATTAATTTGTGTATCAGTTTAAAAATGCAGGTAGCAATAAGTGCAAGTACTACCTAGCTAGACAACTGGAGAACTGGTTACTGTGCAACTTGCAGAATTACAGTTGTGACAGCTGCCATCTTGGCCAACACACTGGGGGACTGAACTGGGGACTTCCAGAGCTAAAAGCACAAACCACTACAGTTTGAACTAGGGAAAACCAGGCTCCCTTGCTGGGCTGGAACAGCCCCTCATCCTCTGTGGATCACGTACAGCTGGAGAACTTGTAACACCCATTCACCAGTGTGTGACACATGCTTTTCATTTTGTGCCTATTTATGTCTAAGGAATAAATATGCTAGTGAAGGGAGTCTAGTGAAGGTTAGGACTATAACAGCGTTTAAAAGAGAACTGGATAAATTCATGGTGGTTAAGTCTATAAATGGCTATTAGCCAGAATGGATAAGGAATGGTGTCCCTAGCCTCTGTTTGTCAGAGGATGGAGATGGATGGCAGGAGAGAAATCATTTGATCATTGCCTGTTAGGTTCACTCCCCCTGGGGCACCTGGCATTGGCCACTGTTGGTAAACAGATCCTGGGCTAGATGGACCTTTGGTCTGAGCCAGCACGGCCGTTCTTATGAGTCATGTGCTGTGTGCTTTGTTTCTTATTTCAGAACCTCTTTGGGGGATTTTTCCCACAGTGGTGTTCTTTCTAAGGAAAATAAAAAGAGTGGAGTCATTTGGGCAGTTGACAGGATGTCTGTCCTTAGAAGACTGGGTGACCTATGAATCACACAGAAATAGCAACTCACTTCTATGGGATTTACGTTCAAACTCTCCAGGTACATCTACACTGCAATACAAGACCCACAGCACAGCTGCAGCTGGCCTGAGCCGGCTGACTTGGGCTTGCAGGGCCTGGATGTAGGACTAAATCTTGCAGTGTAGACATTCGGGCTAGGATTGGAGCCTGGGCTCCAAACCCTCCCCCCCCTACCAGATTAAAGGGTCTGGGCCTGAACATCTATACTGTAATTTTTAGCCCCGCAGCCCAAGACAATTGATCCAGGTGCTGAGATTCAGAGCCACAGGTCTGTTATTGCAGTGCAGACATCCCTCGCAGTTTTTAATTTCCCTTTTCTGCATGACTGGAATAAATGTGACTAACGCATCCCGCTGTTATGGCACTCGTGGAAATGCTAACTGGCCAACACCACCTATAAGTGTTAGGGGTCTCTGCTTGTCAGGAGTGACTCTGTTCTTGGGTTTACCTGGGTTATCTGAACTCCAGGCAAAGCATCTCAGCTGGAGACACTGCTTGTTTTAGTGGCAAAGATGCAACAACACACAGTAGTTAATGCCACAGCAGAAACAACAAGTGACTTGGCCTTCAAAGAATCACCTTGTAGGAAGAGCTGAGTCATTGGTCTCTCCGATTGCCGGAACAGATTTAAAGGGACACAGTCGAGGTTCTAGGTTCCAAATATGCGTTTCAAAGACAGAATTGCCCCATTTTCTTCTCTGTTTAAGTGATTACTGCAGTGCAGAATGATCAGAAATGCACCACCACTCCTCCCCTGTTCAGAGCACTTAAACACAGAGGCTCAAATTGTGGCTTAAAGCTCAGAGCCTGCACTGGGTAAGGCAGAGGGGCCACTCTGCAGTATTCTATCGGACACAGCCAGAATGCCTCCTGAGAAGTGCACGCTGCACAGGAAACTCACCCCCATGGATATACTTTTACTAACAGATTTTTACTGCTTTCTTGAACAAACCCTCTGAGATTTGCTCTCTTGGCTTAGACATTACAGCTCATAGGGCTTGATATTTAAATGTCTGACAAACAGCTGGCCACCTGTTTCTAATTACACAAATTACTGTGTGTTTTTTTTAAATTATGACAATTTCTAAACACAACCCAGTCTGGTGGGGTTACAGGACAGCTCTCCACACAGGTTTGTGGGTGGCCTGGCCTTAAGACACACCTTCAGAGGCCTTTGCTCTTAGAGGTGATTCTTTCTGCCACATCATGTGAGTGTTTTTGATATACAGCCATGCCTAGCTCATGCACAGGTAGTGAACTGATGGCAGTCCTGAGAGAAGATGCGTGTTCAGCTCTATCTAGGCTAACTACTGTTAAGTGTCTTTGAAATATTATCACCTTAGGCCAAAGAGCTTGAACCTGGGGTCTTAAATCCACTGAAGTATAGGTGTGACCCGAGTACCTGCAGTTTCTGTCGACTCCAATGGGACTGGTGAATGCTCAGACCACTTGCATTTAGTCGCCTAACTGGATTTAAATGGTCTTACTTCAGGCACCTAAGTTTGAAAAATTTGACTTTAGGACCTATGTGCATGACCTATTTGTTTGACCTGCCTTCTCTAATATAGAAATATGTAGCAACAGGTATAGTTAACAAATGAAAACCCATAAAGAAAAAATCCCTGCCATAACAAGATATGCCCCTGCACACTCTTCTTCCCCTGAGAGTGGATGAGAGAATAAACATGTCACAGATGTCGGTCACGCTGCTTAACACACTATTGGATGGTGCTCAGAAACGACTCTGATAAGCATGGTATAAAAACCTAAACAGAAGAGTGTAAGCAACAATGGAGACCAAGTCTCATGCCTATAGCCAAGTATTAGGAGAGCGGTTTGGATGGGATAAGGAACAACCTGCGGCCCAAGATGTTGCAGTTTTGAAGGCTAAGGACAAAAGTAGAGTTTTACAGGGGATGTGAGGAGTGAGACATTTCTCAGGGTCACATCAAGGGAAGTTTCTGGGCTGGAAGAGGTGGTGGCACCATTGTTCTTGCAGGCTAGTGATCTCAGTCAATGGCACCGAGGAAGAGCTGTCAGCCACCTGTGAGCAGGTTTCCAAAGGGGTGAAGGAGGAGCGCCAGTGGTTGGACGGGTAGTGTGCAAACTGTGGGGAGCACTGCCCTTTGACATGGTCCCCACATCCCCTGGCTCACTTTCTCATGCTGGGGAAAGATTGGTGGGACCTTTTCCTCCCTGTCCACATTGGGGCAACATCTTCCTCTGGGGAGCACACTCCCGATGCAGGAACTGTGATTGTCTATGGTCCCTTCGGGAGGGAGACAGCTCCTCAAGCCTGCTGTCATGCCCTGCCTTCTGTGCATCTGGGAGGGCGATGCATAAAAACAACAGAATGAAACCAAACACTGTAAGATCTTGGTCCATCTAGCCCAGTATCCTGTCTTCCAACATTGGCCAGTGCCAGGTGTCCCAGAGGGAATGAACAGAATAGAATCATCAAATGATCCATTCCTTGTTGCTCATTCCCAGTTTCTGGCAAACACAGGCAAGGGACACCATTCTTGCCCATCCTAGCTAATAGCCATTGATGAACCTATCCTCCATGAACTTATCTAGTTATTTTTTTGAACCCTCTTATAGTCTTGGCCTTCACAACATCCTCTGGCAAGGAGTTCCACAGGTTGACTGTGTGTTATATAAAGAAATACTTCCTTTCATTTGTTTTAAACAGGCCACCTATTAATTTCATTTGGTGACCCCTAGTTCTTGTGTTATGAGAAGTAGTAAATAACACTTCCTTATCTACTTTCTCTATACCAGTCACAATTTTATAGACCTCAATCATACCTCCCCTTAGCTGTCTCTTTTCCAAGCGGAAAAGTCCCAGTCTTATTAATCTCTCCTCACACAGAAGCTATTCCACACCCCTAATTATTTTTGTTGCCCTTTTCTGAATCTTTTCCAATTCCTATATATCTTTTTTGAGATGGGGCAACCACATCTGCACACAGTATTCAAGATGTGGGCGTACCATGGATTTATATAGAGGCAACATGATATTTTCTGTCCTATTATCCACCCCTTTCTTAATTATTCCCAGCATTCTGTTTGCTTTTTTGACTGCCACTGCACATTGAGTGAATGTTTTCAGAGAACTACCCACAATGATTCCAAGATCTCTTTCTTGAGTGGTAACAACTAATTTGGACCCCATCATTTTCTATGTATAGTTGGGATTATGCTTTCTAATCTGCATTACCTTTTATTTAACATTAAATTTCATCTGCCATTTTGTTGCCCAGTCACCCAGTTTTGAGAGATTCTTTTGTAGCTCCTCACAGTCTGCCTGGGGCTTAAGTATCTTTAGTAATTTTGTATCATCTGCAAATTTTGCCACCTCATTGTTTACCCCTTTTTACAGATCATTTATGAATATGTTGACTAGGACTGGTTCCAGAACAGACCCCTGGGGGACACCACTATCTCTCTCCATTCTGAAAACTGACCATTTATACCTACCCTTTGTTTCCTATTTTTTAACCAGTTACCAATCCATGAGAGCACCTCCCCTCTTATCCTGTGGCAGCTTACTTTGTGAAAGAGCCTTTGTGGAGGGACCTTGACAAAGGCTTTCTGAAAATCTAAGTACACTATATCCACTGGATCCATTTGCTCTCCCAAGGGCTTGTTGACCCCCTCAAAGAATTCTAGGAGGGGTGTTAACAGCTGGGAGACAAGAGCTGGCTGGGATTCTTACCAGGAATGAGTCCTAACCCATCCCTCCTTTCTACTCCCACAGCATCTTCATTCACCCCTGAAGGAACAAACCACTAGGCCATCCAAGTCAGGGACTGGAAGGGGAAACTGGGCTGGCCAGCAGGACACCAGAGGATGCCTGGGCAGGAACCTGGGGGCAAGCCAGGGAGGTGAGTTGATCTCAGAGCACAGACAGTCAGAGCTCAAGAGGCAATCAGCCCAGGTGAGTGGGGTCAGATTGGGGTGATAGGCATGACAGGTAAGGAAAGGTTGCAGGGAATTCGTCTATAAGGGGAAAGCAGGAATTGAAAGCAAGGGAGGGCTGGTTTTCTGCTCCACAGCGTAACTTACTGCAGAGGAATATATAGCTGTGTACTCTACAGTTCTGGACCTCACTCCTTGTGGAGATACCGCTCCACAAAGCCGCTAGCACACTGGTGGCAAAACCTCGTACTGTGGGTCACAGGCAGCCACTCAGAGCTCCTAACGCAGCCTCAGCACAGTACTCAGCAATGCAGCAGATGTTCTCTCCTATGTGGCCCTCTGCCCCATAGCTATTTCATCGGGCAGCAGCTGAGAGCCCTCATCACCTGCTACCATTTTCTCCAGGTGGCATCAGAGGGTTAACAGAGATTGGGTAGGAAACAGACCCAGAGTACAGCAGATACAACAGGAGGTTTCTGAACCAAGATGGAATGCAGGGTCAGGACCACGGTGCCTTTGCAAGCAAAGAAGAAGGTGCCCAGGACAGTGGGCTGATTCAACAGGAGCAGCCCTGGGAAAGCTGCCGAGCAGAAACCTAGTTTGTAAGGACTCTATGTCCCACATAGCAATGTGACCCCCTCCACCCAACATTTGCTCCAATACAGTGAATTTGTCACTCACACTTCATCCATGGGGAAAGAGAAGTCACCAATGGGGTCCAATCCCATCTGGGAAGTGCCCAGCCTGGTGTCACACACACTGCATGCTCAAAACAAACCCAGTTCACACAGACACTATCAGCTTTCAGTGCAGAGCCACGCGCAGTCTCTGCTTCTTCAGAAGTGAGAGATGCTGCCACGATAAACTGATTTTCCTCCTTTTCTCTCTGGATCCCTGCCAGAATTCTTATGCTTTTACATGAAGAAAATGAACATAGGTTGATGGAAGCAAGTGGAGAGAGTAAGTTGTTTTACCACAGCCTGAAAAAAAAGAGTCTGAACATACATCACAAAGATCCCCAGAGTCTAGCTGAAATCAATGCACTTGCACCCACTTACACCAGGTGTGAATTTGGCCCACGCAGTTTCATTCCAAATGAGCAAACCCTTTCGGCCTTACAGCCAGCTCCCAGGCTTTGACGTGGTTTGGTGCAAAACTTGGAGCAAATCTGAACAACTTTTCAGGAGGTTTGCCTACATTATATTTTCAGTCAGTGTTTTACTGTTACTGCAGCAGTAATACTAGATGCACCAGCCGAGGTCAGTCCCCCATTGTGCTAGGCACTGTACACACACGAAGTTTCTGACTCAGGGAGCTTCCAAACGAAACAGAATGTGTGGAGAGGAAAACAAAGGCACAGATGGATAAAATAACTTAAGTCACACAAGTGCTCAGGGGCATATCAGTGAAAAGAACCCAGCCCTCCTGGCTACCAGGTCAGTGCCCTATCCACTAGCTCATACAGTCTTTCTATCTATAGCCATGCACACAGACAGACCTTAGTATCGATATTATGGGCCAGCTTCCAACATCTTTACTCGCATTCAGTAGGACCTTACTCCATAAGTAGTCCCACTGATGTCAATGAGACCACTCACCCCCAAACCCAACTCCCCCCTCTACCATGGGCTCCTGCCCCTACATCACGAAGCAGCTCCCCACGCCACTCAAAGCCACCCTGCTTTACTTTTCCCCAGGGGATGTCCTGTGTATTTTCCTCTCCTTAGCCTTTTCCAGGCATCTTCAAGCAAGCCCCTCCAGGGCTCCTTTCTCAGTGGGGCACTACTGGTGGTCTTTGACACAGAGTGTGATAACATTTGAACCTCACCAACAAGCTGCTACTCTGTCTCCAAGTCTCCCCCCTCACTAGGTAACAGGACCCCTCTTATTTCCTCCTTCCCCTTCCCAGCTGGCCGTGTTTCAGGTTATCAGTTGGGGAACTACACATCCCAGCACGCCTGTGGCCTGGGAGGCAACTAGTCACAGGTCAGAGCTGGAACCTGAGCTCTCCTTAAAGTCCTGCTGGCTTACCCTGTGATAATTCCACTGGCTGAATGTCTACTCCACTATGTAACCATGTTGAAGGCTCGCCTCTGCTTTTTATCCTCGTAGACACTGCATATGGGCAGGCAATGTCTGGGGGCCAAATTCTGCCATGGGTTATGTGCATCAGGGCCGGCTCCTGGGGTTTTGCTGCCTTAAGCAGCAGGGGGAAAAAAAAGCCACGATTGGCGGCACTTTGGAGGCAGCTGCACCGCGCCGCCTTCTTCTTCGGTGGCACTTCGGCGAAGAGCCGGACATGCCGCCCTTTCCTCTTGGCCACCCCAGACACCTGCTTGCTACACTGGTGTCTGGAGCCGGCCCTGATGTGCATACAGCCCTCGGTGACAATGCATGCAGATGTAGTGTGACATTATTGATATAATCTGGGACCATATAGAACATGGTTGCAACCAAGGTCCTGCAGTGGCACCAAATCTTATGTAAAGGGGTCATATAAGATGTCTAAGACCAGGTTATGGGTTGCTGGTTATGATTAGGCTGACTGTATGTATGTATCATTTTGTAGTTGAAGTTATGAGTATTGGCTCTAAACTGTCTGTATTTCAAATTTGTGGTGTGCTTCTGGGAAACATCCCAGACAAGTTGGTGTTAGCTCTGCCTAGCCTGCTTGATGGTCCATTAAGGACCATCTGCTATACAACTGACCCATTGAGAGAAGGCAGATAGGCCTTGTAACTCAGCAAAGTATGCAGGGACTTGCCCATGTGACTCCAGACTCCATTTTGCTGTAATTTTCCACAGTAAGGACAAAGAGTTTCTTACATACACCTGGAAAAGCCTATATAAGGCTGATGCCTCATCTCCATCTTGTCTTCAATCCTGCTTCTTACCTCTGGAGGGACTTTGCTACAAACTGAAGCTCTGCACAAAGGACTGATGACCCATCCCAGCGGGGATGTTCTCCAGAGACTTGATTCCAGGGAATTGGTGAAGTCCCTCAAGGCAACCCAGGGAGGGGACGAAGTTTGGGGGAACAGAGAGTGCCCCAGACACTGAAATTCTGGGTGGTGGCAGTATACCAGAGCTAAGCTAGTAATTAGGCTTAGAAGTGTCCATGCAGGTCCCCACATTTGTACCCTAAAGTTCAGAGTGGGGAAGAAACCTTGACACCTGGGTCTGGGGCTTGATTTTTTGGGATCAAGAGAACCATTTTCTTTTATTGGGGTGTTGGTTTTCATAACCATTCATCCCCAGGACGAGTGGCACTGGTGGTGATACTGGGAGACTGGACTGTCTAAGGGAATTGCCTGTGACTTGTGGTTAGCCGGTGGGGTGAGACTGAAGTCCTCTTTGTCTGACTGGTTTGGTTTGCCTTAGAGGTGGAAAAAACCCAGCCTTGGGCTGTAACGGCCCTGTTTAAACGTTTTGTCCTGAATTGGCACTCTCAGTTGGGTCCCGCCAGAACTGCATAGTCACAGGTGGAGAACAGAATTTGGCCCTGCACTAACATTACTTATATTTTGGTAGCATCTGGAGGTTCCTTCAAGGAGATTGGAGTCCCATTGTACTAGGTGCTAGAGAGTCCCTACCTTGAAGTGCTTGCAGTCTAGGACAAAGGGTGGAAGAAAGGAAGTATTAATACCTGGCTTTACAAATGGGGAATGAGGCTCAGAGAAATGTTGGGATTTACCCAATGGGTTTGTGGCAAAGTGAAAACTGAAGCCAGATCTTCCATTCCAGTGTCTTAATCACAAGAACATCCTTCCTCCCTACATAGATTTTTTTAAATTACTTTCTGTACGATGTGTCAAGATAAACAATGGTGCCTACAGGAAATTAAACACTATGCACTGCGGCAAAGGAATTGTTTGCACTCACTGCCTCCCAGTGCCACACAAATCATGGTCAGGAAAGACCCCTTCATTTATACCTTTTACAAATGGGGGATTTCTGAATGATGCAAAACTATCAGAGCACGATAAAAAGTAAAGCAATGCAAGTAAAGCAGATGCACCAGGATGTGGGAGAACTTACAGCAGATGGCACTAAAATATTAAACTAACAGTTCCTTATGTTCAAAGCTCAGCCACAGATTAATGCTGATTACAGAGTCAGTCTATTTAAAACATGGCGATGAAAAATGAGTCCCAGATTGTTAAATCATTCTACCAAATGTCTCCCTTCCTCCGAAACTACCTCACTAGCAACTAATGTGCTTTCAACACAAGGGATGTGTTAATGTTATTCCAGCAAGGTTACTTCTAACAAAAACACTCCTGATAAATAGAACTCCCAGGCATCTATTGAAAAACAAATTCATTGTGAAGCTGCAAAAATCTGCTTCTCCATGGCAACGGCCCTAGGTAGACACAGACATTAAAATAAAATAATAATGTTAATAATAATAAAACCCAACCCTGACAAAGGTTTGTTTCCATTCTTTTTAAATGACTCTGCATGATATTTTCGGGAAATATGGCGCTACAACTGAAATTTCACTAGGATAGAAACAGTCACTGCCTGCTATATTGAGTACAGGCTACTGAGGGGTCTTTCATAATGTTATCACTGAAACAAATTATTCTGATAGGTTCATTGTGGCTCATAATGCAGCAACAGGGAGTCTGGGGCTCCCCTGCAAAGATTAATGGAGGAGTTCCTTGCTTCTCTTATCTCCTGAAAGCATGTGGCAAGGTGCCTCTTTTGCCACTGTGCTTGACGAGGGATGGTTCAAGAGAGAGTTTTACAGGGCATGAACAGCAATTAATTGTTCGGCACAAACAGAAGCCATATTATGAGCTCTGTGGGCCATCTACAGCTGTTACCATACAACTGTTTGCAAAGAAATAAATGGGGCTTAGCTACGGAGAGGGTAGGCATATTGCTCATTTCTGTGACTAGACGGAAATCATACAGAGATGGGTGCTGGGCTTATCATGTACTCAGCAGCTGACCCACTGCACAGAATGTGAGCTGCCTCTCATTCTCCACTGCCCTGGTGCCTCCATCTGCCAAAGTCTACACAATGAAGCCAGGGCGGGGAGGGGCTGTTCTGCAGGAGAGGACCCAGCAAGGCAGAGGCCTGTTCGAGGGCAAAAAAAGTCATATCCCTGGGAATAAATACATGAAAGCTATGGAGCCCATCCAATGAAGTCTGTCTATGGTATTTACATGACCCCCATTACCAAAGGATCTGAGCACCTTACAGTCTGTAATAGATTTACCCTCATCAGACCTCCATGTCAAAAGGAAGTGCCATCACTCCCTTTTACCAACAGAACGAAAGCAAGAGACTGACTTACCCAAGGTGTCCCATGTAGCCTGTGACTAGGTTGACCAGACAGCAAGTGTGAACAATCAGGACAGGGGGTTGGGAGTAATAGGCACCTATATAAGAAAAAAGCCCCAAATATCAGAACTGTCCCTATAAAATTTGGACCTCTAGTCACCCTGCCTGTGACAGAACCAGGAATTGAACCCAAGTCTATCTAACCCCTAGGCAGTCAAGATAGTCACTAGACCACCCCTCCTCTGTGAAGAGGAGAATTCTTCCACTGATTTTAAAAACGTGTTCGTTCAGTCTATCTGCAGTGGCCAGGTATGAAGTGGGAGAACCCATGCGCAGAAGTCTAGGATAGGACATAGAGACTGAGGAAAAGTCACATGCATAGGACTCAAAATAAGATTTTTTTTTTTTAGAATGACAGAGTAAACCTCTGTTTTGTTTGCCTTTAGTATAAAAATAAAAGGACAGACAGCTGATTTTATAAAATGAACAGCCACAGGGAGTGGGGTTAAGAGAAGCTGAAGTGTTGTCTAACAATTCTGCCCTCAGTTACAACTGTAGCAACCCCATTAAAACCCATGGACTAACTGAGGATAAAATTTGACACCAGGTCCGTATACATTGTCATTCAGAACTTGCTTATATTTACAAGCATTGTGTGGTTTTCACCGTAGATCTCACCAATGCCAGAATTCTTGACAGTAATAATACTGTGCATTTTACTGGGCTTGTATATATGGCAGCAAGATGCAGTCTTCAGGGGGTGGGGGAGAAAGAACTGGAGAGCATGGTAACATGTTGTGCTTTACCTGTTCCTTGTAGGCGTAAACCAAAAGGTATCTTGTGAGAATGGATGGAGTCCGGCTTGAAATGGGACTACAACAACATAAACTAGGTACCTCCTACTTCATGCCAGCAGGGTCTACGTGGGGCAGTTAGAGCACTCCCTATTGGCATGCTCTACAATTCACAACCTCATGCCATCACATAGACAAGTCCTATTTTCAAAGCACAACATCCCAGAGAAGTAGGTGCGTAAGTATTGTTATCCACATTTTACAGATGGGGAAAACAGAGAGAAAGGCAAAGTGATTTACCCAAAGCAAGGCAATGGTCGGGCTTGGACTAGGACTCAGGAACGCTGGCCCCTTAGAAGGCATGAGACTGACTTCATAGCACTCGAAGTCAATGTTGGGAAGAAAAAAGAGAAATGTAGAAAAGAAAGAAACATTTCTTTTTCCAGAGACTGACGACTTCCCAGCTGTGCCACCCCAGGTATGATCCAGATTAATGGACAATGTTCAAGGGAACAGTACATGACACACTTACAGGTGAGACAAAGGTGCTTCACCGATGGTGAAGGCCTTGATTTAGCAAAACACGTAATCATATGTTTAACGTGCTAGAGATCAATATATCAAGTCTGTTATATCCATCCCCAGATAGTTCCTCTGCCCTTCCCTGACATACACTTTGGGAGGTATTTTTAATTAATGGGAATACAAAGGCTGGACAGAAAGCCACTGATCTGACTGGCCTTCTTTCTGATTTGCTTCAGTTCAGCCTTCTTTTGGCTTGATTGCAGATGTCCAAAGTGCTCATGCAGGCCTTTTTCCATAGCCAATAGGACTTTTCTTAATCGGCATATAAGCCTATTTAAATCAGTTACTGGGCCTGATCCTCAGCTGGTTCCACAGAAATCAAGAGCACTTTGCCAATTCAAACCAGCTGTGGATCTAGCCCTGCCTGTTCAGTTTTTCCTGATATATTGAAATCTGAGATGCTGCAAGCCAGGATTTTCTTAGAACAAATTAGAGACTCCAGGTTACAGTTACAGCGAGAAGTTACATGTCAGTTCTTCTTTCTGTTTGGCTTAATATAAAATATTGAGTATAAATAAAGGTTTGATATGAATGAGCAGGCTGCAGTTTCAGTATTAAAAAGGCCAAAGTCAGCTGAGCTGGCAGCCATCTTCAACTATTTGTTCTGCAAAAGGAAAGGGAGGGAAATAATAATGTCGCCAGTGATTGTATGACTCTGACCAGAGCACATGTGATCACATGAGTGTGTGCCACTGTCACGGGGTAACTCACTGCTCACGTCACCTCCTGCTGGCCAATCTGGGAATTAGCTCTGCCAGCTTCCTCTCTCCCTCCGGTGGCATCATCTCCCATCCTGTCTTACTGCAGCCCTTCTCACTTCTGGATCTGCAGCTTTCTTTTTGTTACTTGGCTGTCCAGCCAGGTCACTAAAGTCTTCCCCTTCTGGGGAAGTCACAGCCTTTCCAGATCTGCTGGCTGGCTGGAGTCCCCAGTGTTCTTTACCACTCCCCAGTGGCTGGTAGGAGAACTCAGGCCCACCCTCTACACTGGGTACCAGCCCAGGAACCCTAAAACAAGCAGCAACGGTCCCCACGCAGTCCTACCTTTTCTTGCTGTTTCCCTGGGCTTCTTCCTAAATCACTAGCTGTCATAAACAGATAGCTAAGGGTTAATGTTTCTTTTACCTGTAAAGGGTTAACAAAGGGAA
>NC_133772.1:149293249-149334003 GCF_003597395.2 Chelonoidis abingdonii | reverse complement strand
AGGGCATCTGAGTCTTGGGGGTCCCCCAGGGAAAGGTTTGGGGAGACCAGAGAGTTTATCAGGTACTCAGAATCCTGATTGGTGGCAGCGAGATAAGATCCAAGCTGGTAATTAAGCTTGGAGGTTCATGCTAAGCATCCAGATTTTGGACGCTAAGGTCCAGACTTGGGACAGAGGCTTATTACACTAGCTCCTACTCTCTCTGGGTTTGCCAGCCTTCAACTCCTTCCCCTAAGAGAGTGACTACAGCCTACTTCCCTCAGCCTTTCCCAGCAGCAGCCCAGCTTTATACAGGCCCCACCTATTCCTGCACAGGTGAGTCCGTCCCTCTAATGAGAGCTTTCTTCTTGCCCTCCAATCTACTAGGTTATCTGGCCCATCTGGCTTCCATTAACCCCTCCCATTCCTGTGTGGACTGCACACCCGATCATAGCCACACAGAGAAATCAGATCTTATGATCTTTGACAAAAGCTAGCAGGGCCCCTCCATGGTGGATGAAATGGCAATATCTCCTATCTTACAAAAGATGACTGTTAGACATGGTAAAATGGAAAGGAGAAATGACCACTGGATGGCAACAGACATTAAATAGAGACTTTGAATTAGCACTGTACAAACCACACATCTATCTGTTGTGTTCCATGGTACTTTTTTGGGGGAGCGCCGGTGCAGGGAGTGGGGAGAGAGAGAGTGATTATAGGGTACCAAGCAAACACACACAGAATCTCTGAAGGTAGGATACACAACAAACTCACAGCAATGTAGTCAGTCAGTGAGGCGATGAGCTTGTTTCAGGTAAAAGGCTGTGATTTCACATTGACTCACTCCATGAGCTCTACAATCTGTGCATTTATTCCATGGAGCATGAATTCAAAATCAATTTGCGTTTCAATGTTCAGCGCCAGAATTAATCCAGTCGAATCAGTGTAACAGAATGCCCATTTAGTCCTGTAAACTGATATCGTTATGGACATTGGTACATTGTATACGCTACACAATAAGGATAAGTTGCAAAATACATGAATGTTTATATACGACGCTAAATGGTTGATGATTGACAGTTCTTGGCCTACATCTACCCTCACAGTAACCAACCAGAGCCAGGGAACAATCTGAACTATAGTATGGACCTAAATTCATGCCGGTGTCTCTCAATGGCATCACTGACTTTACTGCCCACAAGGATGAACTTTGCCTTATAATTTTTTCTTGCAGTTGATAAAGTTTCAATATTATAGACTTTGAGTATCAAAAGCTATTGTTCTGGCTACATGATGCTTTTTGTTACAGCCCCTTGTGCACTTCTAATTATTTGCAGAATATCTCCTTTAAGGCTGAAATTTTGTAGACTTGGTCTCCCAGCCCAAAGAGAAATACTGTAGAATGTTTTAAGCTAACTCATTCAGCCCCTTGTGAATTCTCCAAAAGAGATACAAACGTACTGTTCACGGGTTGGAAAAACAGACATGTACAGCACTTCTTAAGGGACCATTTAATTAGATAGAGTGGTGGGTGCATTAATCCCTCAGACAGAAAAGCATTATTGGCCAGATCCCAGCATCGCTAACCCCAAGAGTTCAAAAATCATGAGTCAGCCTTCCAACAGTCTTGAGATTGACTTAAAAATAATGACATCTTAAAAAAAAACACAATTTTTTTTATTTATCTTTGTCATAACCTTTGGGGTTCACATTTTCAAGCACTGCTCCACAACTCGCGGGGCTAAAAGGTTATTTTATTTTTCATGGATGCTGATATTCTCAGCTAATCACATGTCTTCCGAGGTTTAAGAAGAGCACCAAATATTGCAAGACTATCAGTGAAATTGTGAGCTAGCAACATTGGGATCCTCAGCTGGTGTAAACTAGCAGAGCTTTACTGAAGTCAGTGGAGCTACAGCGATTTATGCCTGCTGAGGATCTGGCCCATATTCTGCATAAAGGGGCCTGATCCTGTGAGATGCTGAACACCCTCTACTCCCTTAGAATCATAGAATATCAGGGTTGGAAGGGACCTCAGGAGGTCGTCTAGTCCAGCCCCCTGCTCAAAGCAGGACCAATCCTCAACTAAATCATCCCAGCCAGGGCTTTGTCAAGCCTGACCTTAAAAACCTCTAAGGAAGGAGATTCCACCACCTCCCTAGGTAACCCATTCCAGTGCTTCACCACCCTCCTAGTGAAAAAGTTTTTCCTAATATCCAACCTAAACCTCCCCCACTGCAACTTGAGACCTTAGTGGGCTGCATGTGTTTATTGGCACACTTGTAGATATATCAGATTAGTTCTCTGGAGTGTCTGCCCAAGGAAACAGCAGCTATGAAATATAGAGCTGAGCACATATGTATTGTTGGCTAAGCACTGACAAACAAGAATAAACTAGTTAGTAGCTGTCCTGGGTAGCAGGGTCGGCTCCAGGCACCAGCGAAGGATGCAGGTGCCTGGGGTGGCCAATAGAAAGGGGTAGTACTCCATTGGGGTGGCATGTCCAATCTGCGGCGAGAATTTGGCAGTGGGTCCTTCATCAACACAGTCTTTGGCGGCAATTCAGCAGCAAGCCCTTCACTCACTCTTGTCCTCTTCGGCGGCACTTCAATTGGTTTTCTTTCTTTCTTTCTTTCTTTCGTTTTCTCGACCGCTTGGGGCAGCAAAAAAGCTGGAGCTGGCCCTGCTGGGTAGGAAAAGTTTCCACCACCAACAATTAAGGGAATACAAGTGGCAAATGCTGACTTAATGGGAGACAAGTGGGGAAATCCACTGGTGTCCCTAGGAATCCCATATGAATCAAAAAGAGATATAGCCTTGTTAGTGAACTGGCATCAGTTTAAGCAATGAAAGGGTGGGATGAATTCATCTAGGGAAAACACATGCTGAAAATCAAGGAAAAACATGTTGGGCCAAATTCATCCTGGGTGTAAGTCCACTGAGTTCAGTGAGGTTACAGCAGGGATGAGTTTGGCCTATGGAGTCCCATGCTGCTCAAAGACACTCGTGCAATTCCTATGGAACTCCATGGGAGATTTCTCTCTCTCTGACAGTAGAAACTGGCCCTGTATCAAGAGAGAATGCTGAAAAACTACAGTAGGAACAGCTTAGCAAAGCGTGAGTAAGTAATGAATAAAACCCTCTGGAAAAAGCTATCACCACTAATGAATATTTTAAAAAAACCCTCAGTGTTTACAGGGAAGAGATCCAGCCAGCTGTTTAATGCCATCCCTGGCATATCCCAGATTTGAACAAATGCGTGTGTTGGGGGGAAGGGGAACAGACAATTTATTCCAACCACTCTTCCACTGGTGCAGAAATTCATTCGCCAATTCCTCAGTCCAGTACCCCTGGAACACAGAGGACCTAAAGCTTTATGAAAGGGGCAGCAGGGCACTCCTGTGTCATAGCACTCGTCTCACAAAGGTCCATCCCTTGTCAGAATGTCTTGGGCCAGCAGAACAATCCCTAGACGAGTGTTCTAGTGAGCATACATTCAGACAGCCTTGTGGCTGCTCTGATTTCTGCTGGAGCATGGTATGGCCCAGGATTAGAGAAGGCAGAAAGATAGAATAGAGCCACTTCTGTGCTTTTGTCAGCTGGGCAGGGAATGGGCTCACTACAATGGAGGATTGATCCCTCCAACTCTGAAGTATTAAAATATAAAATTAGGCACTTTTTAAATACCAAATTTTGTTAATTTGTTACCCCCCCCAAATTAATAGCATCTCCCATTGCAAGCATTAGACTCGATCTTGCAGCCCCTCACTCACCTGAGTCAGTTTGCTTGTTTTGGTTCACTGTCATACAATAAAAGCAGCAAAGAATCCTGTGGCACCTTATAGACTAACAGACGTTTTGGAGCATGAGCTTTCGTGGATGAATACCCACTTCGTTAGATGCATGCATCCGACGAAGTGGGTATTCACCCACAAAAGCTCATGCTCCAAAACGTCTGTTAGTCTATAAGGTGCCACAGGATTCTTTGCTGCTTTTACAGATCCAGACTAACACGGCTACCCCTCTGATACTGTAATACAATAGGTTAATTTTTAAAGTGTTCCCCATAAATTCATCATACAGGTCTGTGGTAAGTCATGGAGTTAAAGCCCCTGCATGTGTATTTTACAAAGTGTGGCTATACCCTAAAAAGTTGCTTGGTAACAACGCTACTGTGGAGTTTCCATATTTGTTGTGTCACACAGATTCTATATCAAACTCGCTTCATTTGCAAATAGAAAGGTGGTCCCTAACTGCCAGCCTCACAACTCAATCTGAGCTCTCTCAGTCAGGGTGGGTAACTTTCCTTTTATATATCACCAACAGTGGTGCGAACAGGTGGACAAAGGGAGAGATCAGAGCTCCAACAATCCTCAGCAAGTATAGAGTTCCTTGGGAATGACAGTCAGCTGGGGTAGATTAGAGCAGCCCCAGGCGACTCTAAGCTGTGGGCAGGACTAGTCAGTCAGGGAGCTCCCATATCCACTCCCTCTCTGCTGCATCCTGTGGAAGCAGCAAAGAGTCTGGGCCATTGTCTAGTTAGAGTGAAGTTCCCCAAGATCTTAAACGGCAGACAATAAAAAGACAGATCCATTCTCTCTCACACATGCCTTGCAAATTCAGCTATATATTTGCATTGGAGAGAGACTAGACACATTTCCCCCAACACTCCCAAGCAGATGTCCTGAAAAAGAATAAGGCACAGTGATAGCGTGAATCACCTTAACGGACCTCAGTTCAGATTTGACTGAGGCCATAAATTTGGTCATGCTGTAGGTTTGGTGCTTCCAATCTAGTCTCTACTGTACCTTTCTTCATGTAATAAAAGGCACCACACAGTCTGGTTGTCTCTGTTTTAAAGGGGACCTGCTAGCTCGAGCTGTTGCAGATCTGGATTCAAATGCATTTGGCTGACCTGAATAATGGGGAAGCTGCTCTCCCCCACATACAAATACAGCACCTAGTTGTAAAATACCTATCTTCAAACAATGCTCCCCTTTCACAGGTACTAGGATTAGACTCCCATTTCAGTATGTTTTATTTATGTAAGCTCCTGCTCTCCCAACCCACCAGGTTAACTGAGGGAGCAGCATACATTGATTTATCCTTAACATAGCAAAGGTCACCCTAACACAAGACCCTTGAGTGACAAGAATAACAGGTGAAGTGGAAGCTAGACTGAAGGCCAAACCCTAAAATCTGAATGACTCATTACTGAATGATTCCTTTTTGATAATTACAGGTCAGGTCCTGAGGTTCTTACTAAGGTTTTTACTCAGTCCTTAGTTAAATCCATCCCCTCTGTTGTGTGAGCTAAGAACCAATACTAGACTAAGACCTTTAGCATTTGGCCCGACAGCAGCAGCAGGAACATTTCCCAGGATCTGAGCATTAGCAAAATGAAATTATACTTGCTTCATTCACAAGACTTGAGAGTGGCCACCACAAGCCAACTCATTTTTAAGGATGGAAGGGCTTCTAACAGCACCATGGGATTCTTTCAGGCAGACTATTCCAGCCATCAAAAAGCTATTTGTTCATCTGAACTATTTCCCCCCAACCCCATTCCTGTGGCCACCACAACTCATGGAAGAGCCTCACATATAGCTTCAGCTGCTGAGTTTGTGTAGGGTTAGCACAAGTTCAGAGCGTACAGTAGAACCTCAAAGTAACGAACTGACAGATCAGCCTCATACCTCATTTAGAACCAGGCAGCAGCACAGACAAAAAATAAAGCAATACAGTACAGCACTGTGTTAAACGTAAACTACTAAAAAATAGAAGGAAAGTTTAAAAAAAGATTCGACAAGGTAAGGGAACTGTTTCTGTGCTTGTTTCATTTAAATTAAGATGGTTAAAAGCAGCATTTTTCTTTTACATAGTAAAGTTTCGAAGTTGTTTTAAGTCAATGTTCAATTGTAAACTTTTGAAAGAACATCATAACATTTTGAAAAGTTCTGGTCTTACTGTCCTAATTTAGGGTAAATATCCAATGAGTTGAGTGGAGGTAAAGGATCTCAGAACCATCACTACCTCACCACTTTCTGTTCCAGCTGCAAGGAGTGCTTCTCCGATCTGCCTTGGCTAATTAAAACAGTGAGCACTTCACACCTAATTGTGTTTTCAAAAATGCAGGTGCAACCTTCTCTCAGAGGAGAGGAAAGGAGAAAGAAGAGAAGAACCCTCAACTGCTATGAGTCACACTGCTTAATGCACTTCTAGATGTGCCCACACAACAGGGCTATGGGGACGATACATGACACTGGGTAGAGTAGACAGGCAGTTTGACTACAGTCAGGACTGCAGGAATGGACCCAAATAAATTCCAATCAAAACGATATAAAGGCACAAGGGCCCAGGCATGTCTACACCACAAAATTAAATCGACAACTTACATCAGCACACAGCCGCCACAGTAATTACATCGCTTGTGCGAGTCGACACTTCATTCCTGGTGTCGGCAGTGTGCGCCCTCACCAGGAACATGTGTATCAATTGTACTGTCAGTGCAGGGCATTTCAGGGGATGGCTCGTGAAAGCCAGTAACAGTTGGCGTAAACAACGCAGTGTGTACACCGACACTGCGTCGACCTAATTACATTGACCTTGACTCTTCGCCGCTCATGGAGGCAGAGTTATTAAGTTGGCATAAGGGGGCAGTTATGTCAGTGGGACTGAAATTTAAGTGTGGACATTTCCATAGCTGAGGTAAGCTGCCTTGCATCAACTGAACTTTGTAGTGTAGACCAGACCCCAATCTTTCCATTAATTATACAGAGAGATTTATAACAGCAGAAGGGACCATTGTGATCATCCACTCAAACTTCCTGCATAGCACAGGCCATAGGACTCCGCCCACAGATTCTGACATCAACCCAGCAACTTCTGGCTGAGCTGGTACAGTTCTTTTACAAATACATCCCACCTTGATTTAAAGCGATAAAGAATCAATCCCACCTTTTGGTGAGCGGTTCTAGTGGTTAATTACCCTGCATTGTTCAAGATATGTGCCTTGTTTCCAGTTTGAATTGGTCAAGCTTCAGATTCCAGCCATTGATCTTATTATGCCTTTGCCTGCTAGATTAAAAAACCCTCCTACATTAATCATACACATCTGCCATTCGCCGCATTCAAGAAAAACATGTTACTTAGACAACATAAATTTCTGCATTTACCTTTTTGCTTATTTAAAAATGGCAGTGAGGGGGAAGCCAAGGAACTTGTTTTCCCAGAGTCCTTGGATGACAGTTTACTTTGGTTAACAACTGTTGCTTCAAGTGGCTTCTTCTGAATTATTTTTTCCTTTCGTTCTTCAGTACCGATGGTAGAGGTTGGTGGCTCGACACTTACTTTGGGTGCTACAAAAGAGCATTTCAGATAGGAAGCAGACTCAGCTAGATTTTCCCTGTTCATCCTACTCTCTGTTGTCTTACTTACTTCAAAGTCAGAAGCATCAGTTTTCGAACTACTCTCTTCCTGGATTATGTCCATGATTATTGGTTTCATGAGAGGAGAATCTTGCTCCCTCTTGGGACTTTCTTCGGAAGCTGAAGAGGCATCGCATGACTCGATAATCAGTTCGCTGTCGAGTTCAGCTTCACGCTCTTCCCTCAGGATGCTGTACTGTATTGAAGGAGAAGCAGGCGAAGGGGGAGGCCCTCTGATATGACTGAAGGTCATGTAGCTGGAGTGTAGCACCTCTTCAGCAGCTAGCGGGTCTTCTGAGACCAGCTCTATCTCAGAGTCGCCAGACTCGGCACTGCTGACTTCATTATCTAAAGGGGATGAAACAGCTGGACGCCCTGGCTTGCTTTTCTGATCTTGTTTTTCTGTATAAAGGCCTGGCGAACGCTGGACTTCAGAGGTTTCAAAGGAAAAGCCCTTTGCTTCTTTAATGGCACCGATGAGCTCATCCTCTGACAGGCTGCATTTATCTTGAGATTCTGAGCCAGATGGTTCTGTTATCCCATGCAGAGAGAGAGAGAGAGAGAGAGAGAAAGAAAACACAACGTTGTTAACAAAGATAATTTCTGATTGCTTTAAATCACTGTCTGTTGTCTAATCAAACACAGATTCAGCTAGCAGGACTGGTTACACAAGCAGGCAACATTACCTTTAATAATAAACAATTATATCTAGCTCTGAGATCTATGGATGGAAAGAGGGACATAAATGTGCTTTACAAGCAGGTCAGTGTCATCGTGTGCGCATGGTCTTCCGGCAACCTAAGATTAGCTATTTTTTAAATGGGAAAATTATCAAAATAAAAATGACAGACATAAATATACACTCGGGGTGTGCACGTGCAGGGGCATGCATAAACTCACGCACACACAGAGTAAGTATTTCGGAAACATTTTATTGAATTTATAAAGGAAAAAATTCTTAGCAGTCTCTTGGCAATGAACGTCCCTTTCAGTGTTTTGTATGCAACATGCAATATTCTTTTTAATAAGGCAATATTCTCACTCACACTGCAATTCATACTTGGGATTGAATTTTGAGTACCATGGATTAGAAAGACGCAAATCCAATGTGAGCTGCTTGTCAAGTATGCTGTGTGCATCATGAACAAGGTAACAATGGAAATTAACCTTATTCCATTTTTACTCAAGCAAAGACCCACTGAAGCCAATGAGGGCTGTCTTGGGTAAAGGCTCAGCGAAATCTGAGGAAAAATCTCATGATTTGGACTGACATAATTTGATCTGTATCAGAGGGGTAGCCGTGTTAGTCTGGATCTGTAAAAAGCAACAAGAGAGTCCTGTGGCACCTTTAAGACTAACGGATGTATTGGAGCATAAGCTTTCGTGGGTGAATACCCACTTCGTCAGACTCATGTAATGGAAATTTCCAGAGGCAGGTATAAATATGCAGGCAAGAATCAGTCTGGAATAATTTGACCTGTTATATTTAAACCCTTTTTAATATTTATATTGGTCACTCTCCATCTGGATACAAAGGAACAAGCCTCCTGTTGACCACACCGGGAGTTTTGGGGGTATGAGGAATGCAGAATCAGGTCCCTCCCGATCTACTAAATTTGGATAATGAATAATCATCTGTTCTGGGGTCCCAGATGAAGGACCATATTCTATAACAGCTACTTGGATTTATGTAATTATAAAACAGCAAATATATATGCATGTCTGAATTCTAGGAATGTCTGATCACATCACCTCTTATTAAGGTTGCCCGACACTTCCCATTATAAGACTCTTGTTTTCAGTTGACTGTAATTTTGCCTAACTTTGACCATTTGGGCTAAAATATTCCATGCTAGGTGTCTGCGTCAAGCTGATTTTTTTTTTTAATGTTTCAGTTACAATGGTTCAGCTGTTTCAGAGAACAAGTCTAGGGAAAATATGTTGTTTTGCCCAAGTTAAAAAAATATTCTTTTCTTTGTGAAGCACTACTGCCTCCATGCTTTGGAGCAGGGACTTCAAATTTGACAGGGAGTAGCGTTTGTGTCAGGGATGTGCCTTTTGTTGTTCTGGTGAAAAATCTGCCCAACTGTGGTCAGGTTCTAAGCCTTTGAAAAAAAACCTCAGTTCACACATGCGCTATAGAAACTTCTTAGAATTTAGCAGCTAAAGACTCTGAAGATTCTGTCCTCACCGAGCATGTTCCAGCCCCTCACAGCTCCGAGAGCTAACCAGACCATAAATGTGCTATCCCCACACAGCAGCTGAGCTTAGTCTGGCCCAGATGTAAAGCGAGACGTTCCATGTGATGGCTGCTCCCAGGTGCTTAGGGCCAGAGTAGGGCCAGGCACTGGAACCGAGAGCAAGGAGAGTCTCTTCTATGCTCTCACAGTGACCGTTCTGCTGGCATCCAGGCCTGACTTGAAGGCAGAGGGGACAAGAGTCAGACTGGTGTAGGGGGGACAAGGAGCCTAGTGAAACTGGGATGGGGCGGATTGGGAAAGAAACAGAGCTGGAGAAAGATGGAAAGGGATAGAATAAGTGTGACAGGGACTGGAAGTCGAGGGAGAGGAGGCCATGGCTCCCAGTCTCCTTGCCCAGGTAGTCAAGGGGGGAGACTGGGAGATAGTAAAGGAAATGAGGGACTTGGAACCACTTGGCAGAGGGGGAACTGAGATTGGATGAGGAGTGGGGGGAGAATGAAACTGACTAGACAAGGGGACTGGGAACAAGGCACTGGGCAGGATGGAGAACTGGGACTGGCTGGGGAAGAAGACTGGGAGGCAGGGGAGACTGGGACTCAAACATGGAGAAGGTGACTAGGATGGGCTGGGGAAGGCAACTGACATTGTGAAGAGAAGCCTGAGTAGTGGAGACTGGGTTTGCATAGGCAGTTATAACGGGCCTGGGATGAGGAGCCAGGAGTGGGGAAGAGATGGGACTGGGTCAGGGACAGGTTGGAGAGGACAAGGCAGAAGATCAAGCTTGGGGAGGGGAGAAAACAGGCAGAGGGATCTCTGGCCACCAGAGCACACTCCCTTTCAGAGCCTGGATTAGAATCCAAGATTCCTGAGTCTCAGCATTCCTCTACTGTCAGCAAATATCTGTGAAACCCTCTGGCAAAGTGTGCATCCTATCCCTCTCTAGTGCTGATTCCCACAGTGGATGATAACCTACTACAGCTATCAATTACCCCCTTAGCTGAAGTGGCAGAGGTCTTTGTGGTGGATCTAAATGTTACAACTCTGTTGAAGAATCAGGTGGATGTCAAGATGCCACCTGATGGCATTTCTGTGTTTTGTGAAAGGGGATAACACCACAACACCCCTGGGAAGTGAGAGGAAGACTCACGTTTGTGAAGCACCCACATATGATAGCGATGAGCACCACTGAAAGACTCATGAGGAAAGTACTAATTCTGCTCTAGAGAAAGGGTTGAATAGTGTGCAGTGAATAAGACCTGGGGCCACACATTCGGGAGGAGTCTAAAACAAAATATTAGACAGCCGCTCACTAAGTGAGTGCCATCCATCCTGTGGCACTCAATGAGGCAGGGGTCCTGTGGAACAAATAGCATGTGAGCCCGCACGTGGGGGCTGAATTAAGGTTGCAAAGGCAACCATCATTCTGGCATTGCCTAACGTCTGAGTGCTTAATTTTGCAACCTTAATAATGTTCTTTTAACACAGGGTTGGTTTTGGTGTCTAATAGATTATATCTACTGTATTTAATTATCTCCCACTTTTTTACCTTTTGTACATTGCAAGCTCTCTGAATTGGGGGCTGAGTCTACATCTGCCCGGCATCTAGCATGAGGCATTGACCCTGATTGGGACTGTGTGTGCTCCCACAGGTAGATATGTAACAATGACAGTACATTGAACTAAGGATGGAGAGCTGTCACTCCTCAGAGACCCTTAAGCCAATCCCACTTCATCTCCTCCCACCCTCACCCTCGGGTAGGGCCCCGTTCAGCTGAGCATCCCTATTCAGCAGAGCACTTAAGCATGTTCTTAAGTGCTTTGCTAATTCACAGCCTGAATCTCTTATCTTTCAGCATCTTCCTAGGTATAATTTGTTAACCATATGTTAACAAATTATACCTATAGAGGGATGGACAAGATCAGATAAAAGAAGACCTGACCCAACCTTTCACCCAAAACAGACAAAATTTGAAGCAAAACAAGTTTGGTTGATTGTTTAACAAAATATGAGGTCTTCATTTCCTGGTTCCCAGTGGAAAGAGAAGTGCCAAGATACTGCAAGGAAGACTGTTCTTCTGGTTGGTCTTCTGTGATCAGTTAGAGGCAAAAAGATACCAGAAATTTCATTGGTGTGAGCGAGACCCCCTCCCTAAGGCTTCACATCTGTTCTGCTTTTCCATAGATAAAGAGTAAACAGACCCCTTCAGTCCTGCAAGCTTTTATATTAGATGAAGGAAACTAACACAGAAATTAAGAATAAATGTAAAGGATCCAAGAGATCATGGTGGCTGAAACTTGCTGTAGAAACAGCAGTCATCTTGAGCTAATTCATAGCAAGTGCCCTTCACTTCACTCTTAAAGAGGCAGCACAATGGAAAACAGTCTCATAGCTACATACGCCATGCCACTCAGTGCTGCAGATTCAACAGATTCCGGTAAACCATGTGTGGTTTCAGGTGTGTCATAAACAGATAGTTAAGGTTTAATGTCTCTTTTACCTATAAAGGGTTAACAAGCTCAGTGAACCTGGCTGACACCTGACCAGAGGACCAATTGGGGGACAAGATACTTTCAAATCTTGGTGGAGGGAAGTCTTTGTTTGTGCTCTTTGGGTTGTTCTTTGTTCTCTCTTGGGATTAAGAGGAGCCAGACATGCAACCAGGTTTCCCCAATCTTTCTGAAACAGTCTCTCATGTTCTAACTAGTAAGTACTAGATAGAAGGTGAATTAGTCTTTATATTTGTTTTCTTGATTTGCAAATGTGTATTTTGCTGGAAGGATATTTTACCTCTGTTTGCTGTAACTTATACTTAGGCTAGGGGGGAGGGAGTCCCTCTGGTCTATGTAAAGCTGAGACCCTGTAAACATTTTTCCATCTTAATTTTACAGAGATAATTTTTATTTTTTCTTTCTTTAATTAAAAGCGTTTCTTTTTAAGAACCTGATTGATTTTTTTTTTATTCTTGTGTAAGACCCAAGGGGAGTGGGTCTGAACTCACCAGGGAAAGTCTGGGAGCGGGAAGGGGGAGGAAAAGGTTAATTCCTCTCTGTTTTAGGATCCAAGGAGTTTGGATCAGTGTCTCTCTCAGGGAAAGTCTGGGAGGGGGAGAGAAGGGGGGAAAGGTTAGTTCCTTTCTGTTTTAGGATCCAAGGAGTTTGGATCAGTGTATATCTCAGGGTTCCCCAGGGAAAGTTTTTGGGGGACAGAAAGTGTACCAAACACTACATTTTGGTTGGTGGCAGCATTAGCAGATCTAAGCTAGGAATTAAGTGTAGACGGGTGCATGCAGGTCCCCACTTTCTGGACACTAAAGTTCAAAATGGGAAGGAGACCTTGACAGAGTGCTTTTCCAGAATTGACATCTGAACCTTTAGAAATTGGCCCAGTGACAATTGGCTCTGGCTCACTCTATCCAGAGGTGAAACGGAACCAGAAAGAGGGCACATTTCCCCACTGAGCATAGGGAGAACTTAGCCAGCTTCTACATCATTCTTGCAGCCCCCAGCATATAGGGCAGGGAAGGGGTGTTCTCAGAGTGCCCAATGCTCCTGCAAACCTCTGTTGGTGGATGACATCCTGGAGACCACTGAGGGCTGCTCTAACCTATTCAAGGGCTGTATAAAAAAGCCCGAGGATCATGCTTCCCCATCTTGCGGTGCCCAGCAGAAATTAAGCACGGTAGAGAATCTAACCCAGTATTTTGCTCCTAGTTATCTGCATGCAATTTAATGTGATGGTTGCTCACATAGAAATATATATTCCTCTTCATCAACAGACAAAGCACAGAGGCCCGTTCATTCTGTGAGACCTATAGCACTGTAAACTGGGGGTGAGTCTGAGCTGTGCTGCTCTTCTCTCTCCAGCTTACAACAAGTGAATGCTTGTGGGCCTGTCAGATGAATCACCTGCTGACCTCCTTCCCTGCTCACAATGGCTGAGTGACAGGAGCGGTGTATTATCTCTTGACCACACAGCACTGGGTGGTAGGATATGAACAACAGCGTATTGCTCTTCTGTTATCTAGGCTCCAAACCTGCTTTAGTTAGGAAGCCATGGTCTTACTGCATATCTGCAGCTTCTGGCTTTTAGAGAGCACCATCCTCAGCAAAACTGACAGAGAAACAATGGAAGCTTTGATTGGGAATTCAGACAGAAGTAGGGTCAGGGCCAGCTCCAGCTCCAGGGCTTTTGCCGCCCCAAGCAGCAAAAAAAAAAAAAGCTGCAATCGCGATCTGCTCTACCACTGCTGCTTCAGCCTTCGGTGGCAATTCGGCGGCAATTCCTTTGCTCCGAGAGGGAGTGCGGGACCCGCCGCCAAATTGCCGCCAAAGAGCTGGATGTGCCGCCCCTCTCCATTGGCCGCCCCCCAAGCGCCTGCTTGCTGGGCTGGTGTCTGGAGCCAGACCTGAGCAGGGTAAGTTAGGCTTGGATCATTTTGATTTTAATCAGTAAATGTCAATCATCTATTTTCTCCTCCACACATAGAAACAGCACTCTCACCCTTCAATGCCTCCTTTTCATTACTAGAAGGGGAGGATCTCACCTCCCTTTTGTTGAACACTCTTGACACAGCAAAATGTGCAGGGTCCTGCTGCATGAGGGGACAGGATTTTCTGACCCAATGGAGGACAATGGCAACCATGTGGTGCATCACAGCATACAGATTTTCAGAGGATCTCTGTGCAGGGCCGCAGGCAATGGAATAGGGGGCAGAAGTCGGCCAGGAAAAGCGTGGAAGCAGAGCCAGCAGCTCCACAGCCGAAGCGATCCACCAGCCAATCTTTTCCTCCTCTTCCATGGAACTTTCTAGAGCATAGCCTAGTCATTTAAACTGTACCAGGGACAAGATTTGGCCCCAAACAGGGAAAGCCAGGAAAGCAATTCTAGGCATTTCAGTGAATACGTGTGTGAACATGCAGAGTGCATTAGAGACTATTAGCAAACAGCCCAGTAATCCATGATATGTAACCATGCAATGCTAAGCCATTATTAGGAAATATGATGATGCTTCTGAAGACAGGCTTTTACCATCATTCACGTTTGAACAGACAACAATTAGTATCTGAGCTTTTTAATTTCCTTTTAGTATAAAAAGAAACCTCAGGAAAAATTGAATTCCTTGGAAATAAAATTCAGTATTATCCCATGAAAAAGAAGAGCAAATCTCTTCCAAGCCTGATTATTATACAAAGATTCTGGCCCACAGCTACAGGAGTTTCCTTAAAGCCCCCGTGCACCAAAGCACTTAAACGTGCTTAACTTTGAACGGGACTTAAACAAGTGCTTAAAGGGAAGCAGTGCTTTGCAGAATAGGTACACTTTGCTGAATGGGGGCTTTAAGAAGCAGAAATGTGCATGGATCAGACAGCTCATAATCAGACAATGGTGGATATTTGTTCCAAGCTATCCAGGAATATAAATTATATTCAGTATTTGGATCCTACCTATAGCGCACACGCATGGACTTAATGCAATAGGAAGTAGTTAGGGAAATCAATAATGATGAAACCCAGCAGCCAGTTTTATACAGATTTGTTGGAAGCATGGAGAGGCAATAGGCCTGGGTGTGGAGTGAGAGGGAACACACATAAGCATTATGCCAGATACGCAGTCCGTGCCAAGCGTCACAGAGATAAGGTGGGCCATCCTAAATCCCTACTCTTCCATTGTGTCATGTAGTCTCTCTGTGCCTCAGTCCTGCACCTCTAAAGCAGAGACGAGAGCACATCCCACAGGGTTTTTTTTGGAACCCCCATTACAGATTGTGAGGCACTCCAATTGCACAGAAATTGGGGGCCATATAAGTACCGTAAATAGGCAGGATGGTGAAATGAATGCTCAGAGGGCTATGGCAGGTCAGCAAGATAGCAGGACCACTGTAAGATGTGCAAAGGATTGTGGGGATTTGGAGCACTGGACAGGTTTTTTGGCTGTTTTGTGAGTGAGGGACTGGTGCTGCTGAATGGGTGGCTTACAAAGTAAGAAACTGATGCTACTGAGTGGTGGCGATGAGAGTGGGAAGAACTAGTGCTGCTAGGTAGGGTGACACTTCTGTGGAGAGGTGCTTCTCCCTCCCCATTCCTCTCTCTTCCTGGCCCACCCAGCACTCAGCTGTTCCAACAGGCTGTCCAGCTTAACAGACCCTGGAAGCAGAGGTGAAAGTAAGCCAGTCCGGTCCGGTACAGCGTACTGGCAAGAGCTAGTATGCCGTGCTGGACCGCATCGACTTCCACGGCGGGGATTGAAAGGGCGGCTGGGCTGGGACCGGGATTTAAAGGGCTCAGAGCTCCCCATGGCTGCGGGCAGCCCAGAGCCCTTTCAATCCCGGCCACGGCTCTGGTGGTCGGGCTAGGGCCAAGATTTAAAGGGCTCCGGGCTTCCCTCAGTGGCAGGAGCTCTAGGCCCTTTAAATCCCTGCCCCAGGCCTGCAAAGCTCAGGGTTCCCCCTGGCAGCCAGAGCCCTGGGCCCTTTAATTTACCCCTGAGTCCCGGAGGGCTCCCAGCCACCTCTGCAGCTGGGAGCCCCTGGTTGATTTAAAGGCTCTGGGTCTCCCAGCCACAGCTGGTTCCCCAGGGCCTTTAAATCTTAAGAGGCCATGCCTCTTCTGGATGAGGCCATGCCCCCTTCAGGACTCCAGCCGTACTGGTAAATCCTGTAAGTTACTTTCACCCCTGCCTGGAAGAGCTGCTTTTCCTGCCATCTTCTCTGTGGACAGTAGCAGAGCCTGATGAACTACTCAGGGACTGGGTGATAGGCAAGAGGAGGGGAGCAGTGTGGAGATGGCAGGAGAGAAACAGCCACTGAGGGGAGAGAAGCAAGTGAGTTCCTCCTTCGCTCCCCTGCCCACACTTTGCTGATTCAGTCAGTGTGCATGTGACCCAGTGGGAGCTCCCTGATAACCCAATTCTGGGTCTCCATCACTCGGTTGGGCAGCGATGCACTAAAATGCCACTGAAAGGTCAAAGCAGAGAACCGAGCTGAGCAGCAGGTGAACTGCTTCTGCTTCCAGCCTCACCTGTAAATGAATCAGGGCTTCCTCTCTTCTGCCTGACCTAGAGAGCAAAGATTCCCTCAGGAGTACTGGCAGCCTCGGCCAGGTCATCTGACCCCTGGGGAATGGGGTGGGTTAGAAGAGGGGCTAGGGAACAAACCATGATATTTCTGTTTGGCTCGTTTCTGTCATCCATTCCTGCTGAGCCACAGAGCCTACAGAACAAGTCTGAGCGCCTGCCCCTTCCCACTCCCAGCATGCACCGCAACACCGTGCCGGCCCTGAGGCTTTGATGACCCCAGCCTGTGACCCGCCAATACTAGGGTGTGGAGCATCCCAGATACAACTGATTGCCAGTGCATCAAAAAAATATACAATCAGAATACAGCAGTCCTGAGTACATCTTACAATGGATTCATAGTGGTTCTAAAGGAGAAACATGGGGAATACGCTACAAGGTTGCCCAGGGGCAAGGGTGATTTGGAGAAGTCAGTTCTGCTTGGAAACATGGCACTGGTCTAGGCCTCAGGAGACAGGAGCCCTGAGTTCTAATTCAAGCTCTGCCACTGACAGGCTGAGTGACTATGGGCAAGTCACTTACCTCAGTCTCTCTCTTTTCCCTCTTACTCTTTGCCTGCCTAGGTAATAGTAAGCTCATCAGCCCAGGGAATGTCTACGTGTACATGCAGTGCCTAGCAAAAGGAGGACCTGAGCTCAGCTGCTACTGTAATACAAACCAACAATAATTAATTCCCAGTGACAAGGATTCCAACCTCTCACAGCTGCCAAGTATTCATGCCAGGCCCTTGCTTAAATCGCATTAGGGGTCTCAGAGATTGTTAGCACTGTTCTGGGTTTCTGCTTTATTGTATGCTGGGAGTTAAGCAAACAAACGCTAGCACAAAATTAATGCACATTTCCTTCCAAATGCAGGCTGTGTGTACAGAGGTGTTTATCCCATGGAGCGCTCCCACTCCCTCTCCCCTCCTGAACTGCAAAGGCAATTCACAACATGGTTTCAAATGTAGCTCTGCTTTGAAAAGGAACGGTGACAATGGCCTTATGGGCTTCTGTGGCTAGGGTTAGATTGTGGCCATAGTCTGTTCTGAAGGGGCTCAAGGGGGAGCTGGTCTGTAGCAAGAGCCTGCAAGTTCCTTCCATGGGGGATGAAGAGCACATAGCAGCAGCTTGGTCACGTTCCAGCAGGTCTGTAAGGCTCATCCCAGTCTCCTCTGAGTGGATTGCACTGGCCTCTTTTCAGGGGATGGGCAGCTTGTACTTACTCCTTTCTCTTATGCATCCAGGCAGGGCCAGGTGACATTAAACCCTTACTGAGGATCAGTTTCAGCTCAATTTACATCAAAATATTTATGTCTAGTTTGGGACATGGCAAACAACAAGGCTTTTCCACAGCTTCCAAGCTGCCATACCCACTCTCCCTTTCAGTAGGTTTGTTGTCCCCACATAAGTATATAAAGACACTCTCAAAACAGTCCCTTAGCTCACCCTCTTAGAGTTTCACAGCCTCCCTGCCCACAGGTCTCTGGAAATCCTCCCAATCCCAGCCAGCTTCCTTCTGGAACACCACCAGCCCCACAGCTACCTCCCTGAGCACCTGACCCCTTGCTCCAGGGACCCACCCCACCCCGCATTTATTCTACTCTAGCATCTCGCTCCTGTCCTAGTCACTCCTACCCTCCCTGTGCTCTGACAAGCCTTTATAAGTCCCAGGTGTAGCCCTGTCCTCTTTAATTGGCTCATCTGGGCCCAGCTGCTCTGACCCAGGGGCACTGGGCCTGGTTTACTCACAGGGACCAGCTCCCCTGTGACAGTGCTCTCCCATGGCCTCTCTGGAGAGTGATGTCTTCCTACCTTCACAGGGAGACCATTTCACATCCCAGGGTTGTAAAGGCAGGGGCTTTGTAAGTGGGCTGGGCACTCTTCCCCTCCACTCATTTCCCACATCAGCAGAGCAGGCTAGGGTGGCCGGGGGAAGGAATATGTTGTGTCCTGTAAAGTTCTCCCTTCCCCAGTACAAAATGGAAGCCCAGGGCCTCTCAGAGGAGTGTTACTGATCCACAATGCCTCCCTAGCTGGGGGCAGCATTAAGAGTTTTGTTGGGGATGTGTACTCCAGCTCGCTCTGGCCATTTGGTTTCAGCTCTGCAGCATGAACAGAAGCAAAGAGCAGTAAAACCTTGACACCCTCTAAGGTGCTGAGCACCTGACATAGTTCAGCTGACTTCAGTGGGAGCTGCAGGTGCTCAGCACCTTTGGAAATCAGGTTATTAGTTTAGGGAATGATAAGTCTCTGAACACACACAGAGCACTCACCTACAAAGTAAGGGGGTGCTATTTTTACAAAGTGGGTGAAATCCTGGCCCAGCTGAAGTCAATGGGAGATTTGCCATTAACTTCAATGGGGTCAGGATTTCACCCAATCACTTTCTAGCATAGTAAGATACTGGGTATCAGACATCTTACCTGTGCCAGAAGATGGTGGTGTGAGAGAACCTGGGCTGTCATCTTCTGGCTCTGACACAGTCACTGTTGGAACCACTTCATGGCTTGGTTTCAGCCCTGTTTCTTGCTTATTTGGAGGTGACTCTTTGTTTGCAGTTTCCCCTACGCTTTCTATCTCAGTGAGTGTAATCTTGACAGGTGCTGTAATCAATGAGGCACTGTGTTGATCACCAAATATTTCCTCTGCACAGGATGGAACAGTTGATTCTTCAAAAAAGTTTTGTCCTTTGGCCACTTTCGTCTCCTCAAAAGTGGGTTTCTTAGATCCAGAAATATGCTCTAACTTGGCTGCTGTTTCAGGGCACTTATTGATAAAGCTTGTATTCTTGTCTTCTAAGCTTGTGTTGCATCTTTCTTGGTATTTTACCTCTTCTGATCTACTTATGTCCATGTATTTATAAGCTTCTACTTTCATGGGATCTGCTAAGGTTTTATTAACATCAGTGGGTTCTGCAGGAGTCATTTCTATTCCTGAATCTGAGCTAAACAAACCACGGGACTCAAATCCCATCACATCTTGAATGGAATGCCCTATTATGTTAAACCCTTCTGTGCTGTCTGAACAAGTAACAGGGCTGTTTTCTTTTTGCAGTATTCCCGAGAAGTAGGTGGAATCTGGTGGAGATGTGTAACGGTCATCTGCTATCAGAGATGTGTAAAAGGACTGATCTCCTCCTTTAGATGTTTTAGTGGAACTGTAATTGAAGAGGTGAGAGGCCTCTGCATCACCTAAAGAAAACACACAAAAAGAACACAGTGAAATGGCAAAGCGACTTCTTTCAATTGCTCTTTCTGCAAAACTTCCCCTTTTCCAGAGATTTTGAGGAAAATAATCTTCAATCCGATTAATTTATAGAAAAAAATAAAGGTAAACAAGCGCCTGGTCTCACACACCTGTATGAAAGGAAACGCCGAGCACTGTGGGTGAAAGGCCCAGTTTGAATGTAATTGCAAAATAGTCAAATAGACACCCAGACAGTCATCAGTGACAACTTGGAACCTTCAGCAGATACAGCACAAGCCCTGTCACTTGAGCTAAATGAGTAACATATGTAGATGAGACAGTTATTTCATGTGCAGAGGCAATGTGAGTCAGTGAAATAAGTCAAAAGGTTTGGGTTGTATTCTTGGCTGTGCTACTGACCTGCTTTGCATCCTGAGGTAAGTCATTTTCCCTCTGTCTCCCCGCCCATCATCTGTCTTGTCTACTTAGACTCAAAAGGCCACGCTTTCAAAGGTATTGACTTCCTCACCAACTTGGATGCTTTTGAAAAGCACATCAGATGCCTATATACACCTTTGGGCACCTAAATATCTTTGCAAATCTGGCCCTAAGCTCACTGGGACAGAGCTTGGGGCAACACAGCACGATGGGGCAACTGATCTCAGCAGGGGGCCTCTAGGCGCTATTATATCATTAATAAATACTATTAATAATAATTAATAGTTGCTGGGGCCAGCCACTAGAAGAAGCAATGATCACATGTATTAAATTGGAGCGTCAAACGAGCTGAGCCTGGAATCAGCAACTCCTGCATTCCAGTTCCATCTCTGAGGCCAATTCTCTCTGTGGCCCTAGGTAAATTGCTTAGACCTTTAACTTTCACAAGTGACCTCTAATTATAGGCCTCTCAGTTTCTGGGGGCCCAGCTTTTAAACGTGGGGCTTTATTTCCAAAGGTGCTGAGCACCCATGACTACAACTGAAGCTAATGGAAGCTGTGGTTCCCGAGCATCTGACAAATCCAGTCCTAACGGCCAGATTTTCAAAAGAGAATGTGGGTGCTTTCACTCAGAATTTGAGGTCACTTTGGAAACTTTTCTGCCTCCGTTTCCCCTTCTGTAAAAGAGAATGTGGGTGCTCAAAATTAATAATACTTACCTATCTCAAGAGTGTGTGCTGTTGTCAAGGTGTCACCCTCACTCTGAACTATAGGGTACAGATGTGAGAACCTGCATGCGATAACCCCTAAGCTTATTTATCAGCTTAGATCTAGTAACTGCCACCACCAAATAGTTTAAACAAATGTTTATGGGAGAGTCATTTCGAAACTCTGTCTTCCCCCCAAATATTTCCCCAGTCTTTATCCCCCTTTTCCTGGCAGGATTGAGACTGATTCACCTCCCACCAATTCCTGGTGATCCAAGATCAAAAAAACCCTTGGATCTTAAAACAAGGAAAAATCAATCAGGTTCTTAAAAGAAGACTTTTAATCAAAGAAAAAGGGTGAAAGGAATACCTCTGTGAGATTAGCATGCAAGCTACTCTCACAGACAATAGATTCAAACACAGAGGATGTCTCTCTGGGTAAAACCTTAAAGTTACACAAAAGAAACCCAATTTGATTCTCCCCCTTATGCAAAATGAAGTCACAAAAGAAAATAAACATAATCTAATATATTTCTTCTCTAAACACTTACTACTTTTAAAAAATGTTAGATGGCTGATTCCTGGGTGCTTCACTCCAGCACAAACTTTTCTGAACAGAACAAAGACTGATTTCCCTTCTCCCTCTTTGAAAACATTTTGTCCCCATATTGGTTCCTCTGGTCAGGTGTCAGCTAGGCTATGTGAACTTCTTAACCCTTTACAGGTAAAAGTGGAATTAACCCTTAGCTGTCTGTTTATGACAGGTGTACATCACTTAGTTAACTTCTGTATGAGCTACAAAGTCTGAGTATTGATAATTGTTAATATCAACCTAAAAAGTTGGATGGATTAATTATTATTTAAGGATTTTCACTCATTGTTAAGGGAAATGCAGTAGTATAGATAAGTATAGAATCATAGTATGGAGTTTACTCACCTCTCATTTGGGGAATATGGTATTTATCCCCCTCTAATTTAAGGAATAAAGCAATTAATCACTCTTACTCTCCTGTGCTAAACCAATCCTGGCTGTAGGACCATCACAACTGATGGGTGTGTTATCTACCAGCTCATTATGCTCAGCCAAAAATGCATTTTAATGGCACATCCAGTTTTCATCCCAATGTCATTCTAGCCTAAACCCACTGCTTGGCCTGGAACACTAAAAAGGTTAGTTTACCCACTTCCTGTTTTACCACCACACCCCTCAGGAGATCTTTGCAATGCAATGATGGAACAATATGCCCATGCATTCCCTAAAACATAATGCTGCCAAAACATAACCACTGCCATCACTGAGTGTTAGAAGAAAGCCGTTAAAACAGCAACAATGTGCAGTAAATAACCACTCAATGGCTTTGTGTTGAGGATAAATATAAATATTCACGAATATGCCTTCCTGTTTCATTTTATTTTCCAGGCACAGTTTGTGAACACATTTCCCAGAAAAAAAATTGTGTATGTTAAAGTCCCTAGCACCCAATCATAAATTTTCCTTGAGTTTAAGGCCACAAGGGACCATTAAATCACCAAGTCTGACCTCCTGTATATCACAGATCATAGATTTTTACTCAGTTATCTATGAATGGAGCCCAATAACTTGTGTCTAACACCTATCTTCCAGAAAGGCATCCAGTCTTGATCAGAAGACATTAAGCCTGCAATCCTTCTGCATATGTCCCACTGAGATCAGTGGGAGTCCTGCACCGGGAATGAATGCACTGCCAGGTTTTATTTAGCCTGCAGAAATACTGTGAGAGGTTTGATGGTTCTTGAGGTAGCCAGGACTGTGAGCCACCTGGTTATCATCCCCTCCCTTCAACAAGAGGGAGTCTTGCTTGTGCTTAATCTGGTTTCAGTTTCCCTAACCTCACCAGTTAGTCACCCACACTCTTCTCTGGGCTATGCCAGCCCTCACTTTGTCTTCCAAGGTAACAATTATAGAATACCAGGGTTGGAAGGGACCTCAGGCGGTCATCTAGTCCAACTCCCAGCTCAAAGCAGAACCAATCCCCAGACAGATTTTTGCCCCAGATCCCTAACTGGCCCCCTCAAGGATTGAACTCACAACCCTGGGTTTAGCAGGCCAATGCTCAAACCACTGAGCTATCCCTTCCCCTAATTAGGTGCACCCCAATTCCCCAGTTCCTCAAAGCATCCCCCTGTAGCGTTCAACCCCTTATTCACTGAACACTCATAGAAATACCAGGTTGGCTGTCCCTGGAGAAACAATATACACAACAGTTTCAACTCAGGAGTGGCACCAGGCTTAATATCACAGCAGTGAGATATAATTATAGTGAAAACAACCAGTTTATTGTCAACGATTCACGATTCCAATGACAGTAAGAATGTTGGAAACAAAGAGTTACATATAAAACAAAATCATATCACGCTTTCTAAAGATGAAATTTGACAGGTTAACCTTCTGTATAAAGAAGTTTTATCCCACTCTTCTGCAGCATTTAAACCGGAGTTGGTTGAGATCCCATTTTTATGCACGTAAACATATTACCTGTTTACTTCCTAGATGCAGGATAAAAGTGTGTTTTCTTTGCCTTCTGTTTATATCTCTAAAGTTCCTTGTCTGAACTCAGAGTCAAGATAACGACTTGTGGCTCATTTTTCATGTGCTGCTTGCCTGTTTTCATATCTCTCTGAATTCACCTGTAAATGGCTTGCCATTACGTTAGCTTACAGTGGTTAATTTACATTTCTTGTCTGCCAGAAAACTTATTGGTCAACCCTGCCTTGAAAAAAGACTAAGAACATATTTTCAGCACACATACCTAACTACTTACCTAGCATCTGTACATCCTTTTCACAGTGATATTAATGAGCAGTGTGGCCCTGGCTTTCATTTAGGACCTCACATGATATTCTTTGATGAGTCAGAATGTACATATCAGAATCAAGACTTCCTGTAACCTCCTTGCCAATGGGCAGTGAGAGGTTATTGGGTCATAATAGGCATCGAGTGGGACTTTCAATCATACAATAAAAACTACCACACAGATAAGTTTCACAAACCAATGGGGAACATGCTAGCCAGATTCTGATCTCAGGGGCAATGGTGGCTTGTGAAACAAACACGTGTCTAGGAGTGAAGAACATCTAGATTCTATTCTGGGCTCTCCTATTGACTTGCTATGTGACTCCGGACAAGTCACTGCCTCTCTCTGCTATAGATTCCTTCTTAGTTATATAGGGCTATTAATACCCACTTCGTCTACATGCATCTGACGAAGTGGGTATTCACCCATGAAAGCTCATGCTTCAAAACATCTGTTAGTCTATAAGGTGCCACAGGATTTTTGCTGCTTTTATAGGGCTAATAATGTTTTCCTGACTTTGTAAAATACCATATAGAGGCAGATAATTAATTATTTTTATTACACTAGTGCAAATCCAGAATAACTTCATCGTCTTCAGTGGATTGACTCCAGATTCACACCAGATTAGAATTAGCCTAAACCCTGCTACCATCAAGCAGACTCGAACGTCCTTGGGTCCAGGTGAGCTCCATGTTGCACTGGACCCCAAGGGGGAAGAAAACCCAGCATTAAGTCATCTACATCCTCATCCGGAGGCAAGCCAGGAACTGATTTGTCTCCCAGTTTCAGAGCTGCTCTAATTTGCACCCAGCAGCCAATGACTAAGGATCTTATCTGGGGATGGCTCACTGGATTACTGCAGTGTTCCAGCCAGACCCCTTAGCTTTGTCCCTTCTACTCCACCCAGGCTGAGGGCTCCATACTCCAGGAGGACCCTTAGGTCACTGGGTAAGCCAGTTTTATGAACCCTTTTGTGCTGAAGGGCAGAGTTGAGGTGCTGTCCCCAATGCACCTGTGTTCAGGTGCCCATCCTGTTCTCCAGGAGATAACACCCTCAAAAGACAGCCTTATTGGAGCTGATTGGGGGTAAAAAAAAGTCCTGCAAAAAATCACTTTTTCATGGCACTTTTTCTGCCAAAACATTTTTTTTTTTTTAGCAGAAAACCACTGAAAATGGAACATTTTCAATTTTTGGCCAAAAATGTTCTGTTTTCTGCTGAAAAACTGGAGTTTGCAAGGAAAGCAGATGCTTGTCATGGAAATGTTCATTCAGTCAAAACCCCATAGTCCTCATTTTCAGTATGTCTTTTCTGGGCTCCTCTATGCCCTCTCCCCCATGAGTGGGGCACTCCTTGGGCTGGTGCTGAAAGAACACACGGGTACATCTGCCAGAGCTCTTCACTCAGTAATTTTCTCCCCCTTCCTCCCACTTTGCTGACCAAATCACTCTCAGTATGGTTGGAGCCAAAAGCAGTGTTGGGCCTAGAAACTCTGAACAGCAGCTGTATCTATCTTGGGTACTTCTATGGCTCGTAGTATCCAAATGCCTCACAATTTTTAATGTATTTGTCCTCATGACAGCCCTCTGAATTAGGGAAATGCTATTATCCCTATTTTACATATGGAAACCTAATATACAGAAAGGGTAAGTGACTTGCCCAAGGATGTCTGTTAAAGACCAGGGAATTCAATCTGCATCGCCCAGGTCCTATGACAGTGCCCTAACCACTGGGCCATCTGATTTGCCACTAGGCCACATACCGCCTGTTACGTTCACAGCATACACAGAGAAGGTAGAATAAAAAACATTTATATTCTCCCTGAAAGGTTACAACATAACCCTATTTTAGTTCTTAGAACCCAGAAATCTAACACACAGCAGCCAGTCACATAAGGATTCACAACACTTTCTCTTTTTGCAAATACAAAATTGTTCCTGTGAATGTTCACGGAATGCTGGGGGTGCAGACCCCGGCAAAGCAAATTCAAAACCAATGTTCACAAATGCTTGTGTGTAGGATTCAATCAGCTCAACCCACAGCATATATATGTCAGATGACCATGCCTTAAAAGCTCTTAGCATTTCTGGTCAATAGCTGAGTACAAGGATAATCAAAATTGTTGGCTTAATAGGGACTTAGCAGCAAGTCACTGATACGTAGTGGTTATAGCACAGCAAACCAGATGATTGGTAATATTTTTGTTAGAGGCTGGTATCTGTTTAGCTTTTCAGTAGAAAAGTTCAAAATAAAACATGTATATGCTAATAAACATTATTTACAATTTTCAAAAGTAAATAATAGTGTAGTTGATGGTATCAAACACAACTGTTGCTTTTTATATAAAATCCCTGTTGATCCTTGATCATTTTCCAATGCCAGATCAGAAACCAGACTTCTAACTGATGTTACTAGGGTGAAACTAGAGTTGTTTCTAGGTGTCCATATTGCAGTAGCATAGCGTACTGAGAAATCTCAACTCCCAGGGCTGCTGCGGGGTTCATAAGATTGTGTAATGATGAAATCGACTAATTACAAGGGTTCAGTGCAGAGCCACATTTATATAGGAGATGATTTTAGAAACTTGAACTCCAATTGTAAAAGTGCCTCTTAAGAAAATATTAATACATAATTACTAGTCTGGCTATTAAAGATTGGGAAATCTATAACTCCTGGCTAGATGTATCTAGGCTCTAGCAAGGTGAAGATAGCTACCCTTTTATCGAAGAGTGGTGTATTCAGAGCCTAGTGATTAAGCAGACTCCCTCTAACTTTAAATTTATTCAGATTCTGTTCAATAGCCGTGGGAAAGGGAGAGATGAAAAGGCCTGGTAATTGACACTGAATTTAATCTTGTTTCAAATGTTCCCCCAAAACTTAGCCTGCCAATTCAGGTAAAGCGAAACTGTTCACTGACAGAAGGAGCAGTCATGATGTCCTGTAATACAAGCCTTGGAGAAATAATATATCCGAGTGTTGATCCAGCACATGTTCGTGGAGATGGCTAAAGGAGATTAAAATGTGCCTGTCTAGTGTAACGGTTTACTCCTCAGACTGTAGGGAAATCAGCTGATTTTTAAATCTCTCCAGAAAACTCTAGTTTGCTGGAGAGGCACCTTTTTCTTGCAATCAGGGAACTTTTATCTTTATCAGAAAGAAAGTTGTCCATTATCTAAAGGCTCATTGTTGGTATTCTCCCTATGAGAAATTCATCCCTTTTGCAGAAGGCCAGCCCAAGGAGTATGCACCAGGTATGTCCCACTTAACCTTTGTTTTGAGAACTGACTTAAATGGGACTTAACTGGTACACAGGCCTGGACTTTCTGCACAGGGTGAATTTTGTTCCTGGGCCAAAATACTAGTCCCATTGAAGTTAATGACAAAAGCCCCATTAATTTCACTACTGGTGTATAGCTAAGAGATTATGTGACTGATTAAATGGCCATGGAACTCAATGGGAGTTCTACATTTATGCTAAACTAATATTTATTAAATGTGTTTTCAGGGATTGAAAAGAATAAGAGATTTTGAAAATGGCTATTTTGTGTCATCAGGGTTAAGTTATCAACTGACCAAAATGGTCTCCATTAAAGGCTAAATTCTGAAACTATTAAACAATTGATGCTGAACATCATTTAGAAATCATTGGTTCCATACAGAGTAACGTTGTCAATTTTAAAAAGGCAACTGATGTCCAATTTGGATCAATGAAAGATTAAGTGCTCCATGGTAAGGGAACAGACCTAAAAGTTAGCTGAGGATAATAGCTGAGAAAAATATCTAATTCAAATAAGTGATTATTATAGTTTCTGCTGAGTAGGGTATGGTTACATCTCACTCAGTGAATAGTTTAGACTCTTTTTCATGTGCCAAGAAAATTATTAGGCGCATATATAAAAGAACCAGGATCCATGTTAACAGGTCTTTTATCAAGTGGTCAGAAAGGTAGGTTATTTAAATATAGACAGGCACTCAGATCCACTGTGATGGCCTCCAATATATGATCGCTGAATTAATTCGTATGAATGTGAAAGTCTAGTTCTATTCTGAAAAATAATTGTAAAAATAGCAACACTGGGTTCAGTGTTGATTGTACCTCATTGATCTTTTCTTCAGATCAAATCTACTAAATTTTCAGAGGGGGAGGCATTGGCCTTAAGGCCCTCTTCACCATTACACCATATCTCTAGATACTACCTGTTCAATGCAGAGCAGCCTTTTGCAGTGCAACAACTTTATTGAACTTACATCGTTTATGACAATGCTAGATATGCCTATCTGCCAGCAGATGGTGCTCTTTGTACTAACTTAGATGATTTTTTCACATCTTAGCTCAGAGAGAGCCGAGAAGCGATCTGTTACAGTGTATGCAAACTCAGCTTTTACATTTCTCTACAGAACTCTCCTGAGCCTGCCTGCATGAAAGATTTAACTTAGCTATGCACAGTATGGTCAAATATGGACAGAATCAACTTTTCAACTGGCTGGCAATTACTTTGTGATACGTTTATGTGACAGACATTATCGGATCTTCCAACAGTCCTGGGTTTTTGAGACTCTCTCTCTCTGACCTCCAAGCCCTCCCTGTCCCTGTTGACGAGCAGTTTGCCCTGGGCCCATTTAGGAGGGCCCACAAAATTGAGTTACATTGTGACCAGGCACCTGGAGTCACAGCAGCACTCAGGTTTAGCTCATCTGCCCTTCTGTAGATGGAGGCAGAGGGGAGGACAGGCCAAATGTAAGTGGTGTTGCAACCCTGTGCACTAGGTTGATTGCAAATCAAATTTGGCTTGTCCGCCCCTCTGTCTTCACCTACAGAGAAGAGGACAGGGCGACCCTGAGTGGTGTTGTGTTCTGCTTTAGTCACTTGAAATAGTGGGAGGTATGCATTATAAAAAATGAATGTATTGCAGCAGAGCCGAATTGCATTCACATCCTGGACATTCTTTTCTCCAGCTCTCTATTTGAGTCCTGAATGCAGGGGCAGATGAGAGGATGCTTTGTGCTGACTCAACCCAGCTGGCTAGAGTTTGCTTTAGTTCCCTGAGACAGGGGAGAGACCATGCATCTGATGAGAAGGACTGAAGCTGTGACATAGTTATCCTTCTCAAGGAGTCCCCACCTTCCTCCAGATCACAGAAGGAAAGCTGCAGTGTGGAGAGACAGCAGGGTGACCAGACGTCCCTATTTTATAAGGACAGTCCTGATTGTGGGGTCTTTTTCTTACATAGGCTACTATTACCTCCCACCCCCATCCTGATTTTTCACATTTGCTGTCTTGTCATCCTAAGAGACAGGGAGGCTGTGGGTCACAGCCCAAGTGATGTAGGGGCTCCGGGGCAAAAGGATGGGGGAGGAAACAGCAGATCTGATTCTCTCCTCTCACTTACACTGGTTTTACGTCTGGGTAACTCCACTGCCTTCAGTGGAGTGTCTCCTGATTTACACCCACATGATAGGGGGAGCAAGCCCTGAACTCTTGCAATCTTGCATTAGACAATTGTGGTATCATTTGCATGTCATCTTTCCCATCCGAAGGTCCAAAGAAGACAGCCCAGAGTCGTGGCTGGGTGGTTTTTCCTCCCCTTGAGATGTCTACTGACTCCATCTCAAGCAGACTCTTGAGCAATTCAGAAAACCAACCCGGGTAAGTCATGGCACTGGCTAAGCTGCTGAGCATAAGAGCATTTTCTCTAGGAGGGTTGTGTAGATTCATAGACTTAAGGTCAGAAGGGACATTCAGGAACACAACGAGGGGCTAAATCCTAAGCAGTGCTGAGCTCCCAACTCCCATTGTCTTTAATACAATTTGTGAGCGCTCAGGATGTTTCCCTGACTAAGCAGTGTGCTATAACCACCATTCCTATGCTAGATTGTTAAAAGGAGAGGTGTAGGTGTCAGTTTGGGGCCCAATCATTGGAGGTGCTGAGCACCCTGAACTCCCACTAACATAAACAGGTGTCAAGGGTGTTTAGCTCCTGCCAGTGGAGGCGGCTCTAAACATTTCGCCACCCCAAGCAGGATGGCATGCCATGGGGAGCGCGCTGCCTGTCGCCGGGAGGGCGGCAGATGGCTCCGGTGGACCTCTCGCAGGCGTGTTTGTGGAGAGTTCGCTGGTCCCACGGCTTTGGTGGACCACCGGAGCCGCGGGACCAGCGGACCCTCCGCAGGCGTGCCTGAGGGAGGTCCACTGGAGCTGCCTGCCACCCTCCTGGCGACCGGCAGAGTGTTCCCTGCGGCATGCCGCCCCAAGCACACGCTTGGCGTGCTGGGGCCTGGAGCTTCCTCTGCCTGCCAGGGGTGCTGAGGGGTCCCAGGATCAGGGCAAAGTTACCAGCCAGGCTTGCAAAGTGAGTGTATAATAAATGATTCAGCATTTTTTCCCCCATGGAGAGAGACCGCATGCACAGCCTGCAGGCTTTCCACTTCAGCAAACAGGCTGAAATAAAACTTGTCATAGTAGTAAAGTGCTGGTATAAGTGTCTTTGACAGCTCTCACCAGTGGATTAGAAAACATGAAAATAAGCAGCACCAAAAAGAGTCCCCCCCATCAACAAATTTTTTTCCAGCATTCTAAGGGTGAGTTTTAAAAAGAGGTGATGACTTCCTCTAAATAGGAACCAATAGTGCCCTCGGTGCTAAATCGCCATGGTAATTATCTGACTGAGGATAACACTAATATCACTTTGCCATTTCAACAGAAAGCCAAGCATCCTCAGAAATGAAAAGACAGGTACAGGCAGTATAATGTATGTTGTTATAACAATAATATTGTCAGCAGTAACCTGACTTGTAAGGTATGGTTCAAGGATACTAAAAATCTTCCTAAAAAGCTATCCAATGTACTTCTCTAGGGCTGATTAAGCTCTAATTAAGAGAGAGAATGTATTCTTATTTCATTTTACTCACGTAGGACCACTACAGTGATCAAACTTAGGTCAAAGGATCAAATTTTCAGAAGCACCTATGTTACATAGGTGCCTATGGGCTTGTCTATATGAGGACACTCAGAAAAATTAATCTGAATTGGCTAAAGGTGTCATTTAAAATGGATTAGTTCAACTGCATCAAATCCCTATGTGTGGACAGTCTCATTGAGAATTAGGGTGTCCTTAATTCAGCTTATTTCAATTCACTGAATTAATGCCACTTCAATTCTGAGTGAGAATGTGCACACAGGGGTTTAATGAAGAAATTCACTTTTAATTTACATCTTCAGTTAATTTGGATTAACTTTCATGCGTGTCCCTGTGTAGACAAACTCTAAGCCCTATTTTCAAAAGGATGTAGGCACTTAGGAGCCGTAAGTCTCATGGGCTTTCAAGGCTCCTAAGAGAATGCTTGGTGGGGGAGGTGGAAAGAGAATTTGGATAAGGTTCACATAGGCATTCAGAGAGATCTGAGCTGAAACTCTGAACTTTGGAGGGCTAGCCATGACTGATAGAACCCTGCACAAAGCGAAGCCCATTTCTTGTCAAACACTCAGAGGAAAGGGTACCTTTCTGCTCTGGGCTTCGTTTAAATTCCCTGAGGTCTAAGCTGCTTCAGCAACATAAATGCTTTGAAGAGACAGAGGATACATCTATACAGCCAAACAAAACAAAAAACCCACCCAAACCCCCTGGCAGTGAGTCCCAGAGTTTGGGAGAACTAACTCAGGTTTGCAGGGCTCACATGGTGGGGCTCAAAATAGCAGTGTAGACGATCAGCCTCAGGCTGGAGCCCACACTCTAAGACTCTCTCCGCTCCCCGGCTTTCAGAGCTTGGGCTCCAGCCCAATGGAATCACTGAATGCCCAAGAGAAAACTTAATTTTCTAATACTGCATAACACCTACAGCGAAGAGTTAGGTACAATACATCACAGACAAGAACTTGGGGCTGGGGCAAATTAGGCGTGACTCCACTGAAGCTAGTGGAGTTACATCTGTGGGAAGCTGTCACAAGAGAGACACATCTCAGACTCCTAGAGCAAATAGAGACTGAAGATTTGAAATCATCAGCTTCAAATGAGGATCAAATCTAATGCCCAAGGGAAAGGAGCCAAAACTAGGTCAGAGAGGACATGGCTACATGAGCCTAGGCTCACAATCTAGAACAACTAAGTATTTTTTTACTATAACGTCCAACTATTGCTCCAGCAATGCAGCACCATTAATGAGAGCAACAAGTAAGTGGAGCACTAGAATAGACTGGCCACTCGTGGCGGCTGTTATTTTGTTTATGATGGTGCTAACTGGTAGCACTGGTGAGAATGTTGAGAGAAAACAGGTAGTTTAGATCCAGCCTACATAGGACTAAGGGGAAGATGTATTGGGGCAGAGTGAAGGAGACAAGGCACCACCAGCAATTAGCATCAAGAAACACTAAAAGCAGGAACAGTCTGATGCAGACAACCAGTCATTTGGCCACTCACAGGGCCAGGGATGTAAAACACTTGCATTGTTTGTTCCTGTGTTAAGTGATTTCTCTCTATTTTTAGGAGAGGGAGGAGGGTGGTCAGAGGACACGTCTAACATGTCAACTGAATATTTTTTGACAGTACATTAAAAGAAGAGTTTAACCCCCAAGGCAGTGGCAGAATATGAGTTAGATTTACAGCTGGTGTAACTGGTGTAGCTCCACTGGATTCATTTTACACCTACTGAGGATTTGGCCCTATATGTTTTGACATAGATGCTACAAAAACTTGTACTGTACATTTAAAGTTAAATATCTGAAAATCGGTTCCTCCTTTGCTTACCAGCCAAGATTGGAATTTTGGATTCTGTTCCTGCAAGAGATGAAGCTCCAAGCAGGGATAGGAAAACCTTTGTAGCCATTGCACATTTCTGATGAACATACCGACCCATGTGCTCTTTCAGGAACAAAATGATACAGCCGTGAGACATTCCACATCTTTTGTGTTATAAGAGTTTTTCAAAATAAAGGAAAATAAGAGAGTAGAACCACGAATCTCCAAAGTTCTGAGGGGACATCAGAAATATGCAGATAATTAATGAGCCACCCTGGCAAGCTTTGGAATCTGTGCTCTGGGCCAGCGGGCAATGAAGATTTCAAAGCCACCTGAGCTGAGTGACTGCCCCACTTATTGAAAGGTTTCTAGGCTTTCTAAAGACCTTAGATAATCAGGGTTTTATTGTGCTGTTTGCCTTCATTCTAAACTACTATTTCTTAAAATGACATGATGTGGGGGCTAGATTGTCCTTTGGCCTAGCATCTGTGTGATGGTTGCTGTGACATCCGGGCACCCCCTTATTCACCACTGCCACGTAATTAGGATATGTTTTGCATGAAGCATGCCTTGTGAGGTATCATTCTAAAAGTCTTGATCTGCTAAACATTAATATGTCATTGGATTGTATGTGCTATCATTCTATGTGAAGTTATGGAGTATGTGGTACCGAAACACGCTGTGAGGTTGAAAACACCACAAGCAGCCTTTCAGGTACAATAGTAAACAGGTCAAACGATGGTAATGGCTTACTGAAGAAATGCACACAAGCACAAGGATTACACCAGGAAGTGTGTACAATAGAAACCTCTCAGAGATAGCACTACACAGTGGGAACTGTTTGACCCAGGTTTCAACAAAATTGCTTTCCAGCAAGTGGGAAGAAGATATAAAAGGGGGAAATGACATCACGATGGTACCTCACTCTCACTACAACAACACTCGTGGAAACACCTGAGGAACAAAGACTTAACTGGGGGAAGTGATGGTCCCAGGCTAAAGGGATTTCTAGCCTGTGTATGAAAACCTGGGAAACCCAAGCTGCAAAGCAAAAGCAGCTTGTGCCTTAAGAATCTGCCAGCCTGTTTATCTCTCAGGATGAGAATTTCCTAATTCATATCCTACCTATCTAGTATGTTAAGATCAGTTTGCGTTTTTGTTTATTTACTAGGTAATCTGCTTTGATCTGTTTGCTATAATTTATAATCACTTAAAATCTATCTTTTGTAGTTAATAAATGTATTTTATGTTTTAATCCAAACCAGTGTGTATTTGACTAAGGTGTCTGAGGAAAATCTCAGTTTGGTTACCACAAGTATGCACGGTCCTCTTCATATTGGGGGAGAGGTGGATCATGTAATAAACCCATTACTGGCCAGATTTGACCAGGCAGGACGGTACTGTTCTGAGGTCTAGACTGGGAGGCTGGTGGTTAGAAAGCCTGCATGTAACTGCAGCTGAGTGTGTCTCTACCTGTGTGAATGCTGGTGAAAGTGCAGGCTGGGGGGCTTTGCAGCTTGTCACAGCAGCACAGTGTGAGAGGGAGCCCAGGCTCGTGGGTCAGAGGGCTCAGTGGTACCCCAGCTCCAGGTGGCACCCTGGGGGGAACCCGTCACAGTCGCCACCTTGACTGACACACTGGGCACTGAACCAGGGACCTTGACAGCTAAAACCATGAGCTGCTATAGCTTGAGTTAAAAGGTCATGCTCCCCCACTGGGGCTGTAGCAGACTCTGTGGATTAGGCACAGAGGATGGGGCAGGAGAGGACACCTGAAAGACATACTCAGCTGTGGGTTACACCAGTGCAAGAGGCATAAAGATCATCACACACACATCCCCACATCCTTCTGACTGCCTAGTCCTTGGGTCTAGCAATACAGAAGCAAGGAAGTGCTCCATATTCGCTACTCATGGTTTGGAAAATATGGACATGGATTGGACAGAACCTTGTCTCATCCCAATCCCTTCCTCAACAGACTGGCCTGCACAGCTGAGCTACTGCAAATATCATCATTTGCTTCCAGTATAGGAAAGCAGCAAATTACTATGCCCCATCGCAAGGGGAAGCAGGATGGAAACTGTGTCTTCCCTGTGTTGCGCCTGGGGAAGCACAGCGATGAACTGCCTCATAAACAAGGTTTGTGGCAAAGTCACCAATCTCTCCCCCAGGGGTCTTATGCAGTGTAACTGGTATTTAGTAAAGCTTTCCTGTTCGCTTTGAGAGTAAGCCTAACTTCAGGTCTATAATTTGTTGGAATGTATATTATTAAAACAGGTGGGAGTGAACAGCTTGATCTAACACTGTGCACAATTCAAGACTGGCTATTCAGCTGTGCCTCCCTATGCACAGTCCTTTGTTTGGTTTGCAAATGAAAAACAAACAGAAATGCCCAGATCACAATCCCTATTGTCACTTTAATAAATTCCCTCTATGCCCAGGGAAAGCAGATAGCTATACGAACCATCACACAAGGTAAAAATGATTAATATCCCCACTAACCAGCAGGCATTCATTTTCTTTCTCTATCTGATGTGTGGGCTAATAGCTCCTGTGCAGTGAAAACAGAACAGTAGTGCACCGCGCTAATATGCTAATCATGGGCCACATTGGTCTCAGTGACTGTGAACTTACATTTGAGCAGAAGGCAACAGCATTTTTTGGCCTCTGAAAACAAACTAGATGCTAGGAGGCCGCCAGGCTAAGGAAGAACAGTACACGGAGGGATTCAGAACATGCATAATTGATAAAACGCTGCACCAGTTCAGCCCATTGCATGTTGCAAGGAGCCAGTTAAAATCTGCAGTCGTTGGCAGTAATATCTGACCTAGATACTAACTTCAGTTCAACATGGGAATTCTATTCTTAGACTATTCAGTGCAGCAAGCCGTTCTTGCAGGGTGACCGTGGAATATGATTTCCTGAATCTGTTGGCTTTGTGCTGTCACTACATATGCGTGCTGTGTAATTATGTTCACAAAACACAGGAGCTGGCCTGAGCAAGGGGTGACAGAGCGGAGAACAAACCCTGCCTCAGAGTCAGAGTCCCTCCCCTGCTCTCTCCTTCCACTGGGGAGGGAGTCAGGGCCAGATTTTTAAAGGCACCGAAAGATGCAGACTGGCTATGGTCAGCATCTCAGTCTGAGCAGGGGAATGCGGGGGCTTACTTCCCACTGCAGTCCTGTATTGCCAAGTAAGGACTGTGACAATCCAGCCCCAAATAACAAAGTGTCATGGATACTGTGACATTTTTAGACCTGATTTTAGTGCTGATTGCTTCCAACAAGTTGCTGATCCCCTTCCTCTCATACTGATCTCTAGGGGCACTGAGAGAACCCAGCACATTTCCGGGGTGTGCCTAGCAGTTTGCAGCATGTGTCCCTTTATCCCTTGGCCCATGCAGGGAGTAACGGGGACTCCCATTTGTACCCTAACAGCTCACCTGTTTCAGCAGGGCTCTTTCTTTCTCATGTTGAGAGTTGCTACGTGTCCCAAATTTCACACGACCTTGCTGGTTGTAAGGGGCATTCCCTGGCATGAGAGCTTTGCTGGCAGGGTAACTGTCCCAAAAGATCATTTGAATGACAGTTGTCAGTGCATCTAGATGAGTTTGTTTTTCAGGACAAAAGGAAATAGGCGTACAACGGGGTGGCACCCACTTCTCGTGAGCGCCCCCTGGCTGAGTGTGTGTGCCTGCAGTCTCTCAGTTTGTAGTGACCCCTGTTGGTGGTTTCTCAGGTGGGTTTTCAGTGACTCAGCCCTCTGGCCAAGTCACATACAATGTCTGTTGTGAAACAGAACAGACCCCTTCTGGGGTACATAGTCCACCAGGGGCCTATCCCAGTACCCCTCTATTGGTATCTCTGTAGCCCTCCGTGGGCTCAGCCTTCAACTAGTCCCAGCCCTGGTATGGGGCCATACCCCCAGAACTTCCTTCCTGGAGACACTGTCTTCCTGCAGCCTCCCTGGGCTCAGTTCTTACTGAGTCCCAGCAGCCAGCCAGGAGCTCCCTCTTGCTCCCCACGTTGCAGCTAGCAATGGATCTGTCTGTGGTCTTGTTGCTCCCTCAGCCAACCAGGATCGCAGTCCTCACTCCAACATCTCCAGGCAGCAACTGACTGACTCTGGCCCTGAAGCTCCTTTTACGTGAATCAGCTGGGCCCTGCCTGGGCTCCCTGCCTGCCTGGGCTCCCTGCAGCCTCCCTCATTGGTTGCTTCCATGCAACCGCTCTAGACCATGTGGAGAACTTGTCTTCCGCTCCTCTATGGGACGAGATGTGGCAGGACCCTGAGGCCTCCAACCAGGGGCCTCTGGGTCTAGTCTACTCTGTCACAAGGTGGCAATCTAACAGAATCCTTACAGGAAAACATTGTTCTCTAATAGAACTTCAGGGTTCCCAAGATCTCCATCTACCACTGCTAGATTTATCCATGGAGATAAGAATCCCCACCCCTGTTTTTCTCTAAGTTGTTTATGGAACATATGCTTTAACAGAGCTGCAGATTCTGAGCTTGACATTATGAAGACACCAACTGCTCACCATCTAACTAATCTACCCCATCTGTTGTACTTGCAAGGCACCCATTGCCATGGTATCTGTGATAACATTTTGAGTTCACCCTCCTGAGGAAAAGGAATCAGGAAGGCCTTTTTAAGCATGTTCAGCATGGGCCTAATTCTGCTCCTGCTGAGGTCACAGCTAGGTCAACATGAGTGATTTGGAAAAGCCCACCCACACTGTCCACAGCAAAACCGTAGGGAGATCAGTTAATGAGGCTTTAGTCACCCGGCTAGTCAAAACATTTCTGTTAAAACTTTTTTTTTTTTTTTTTGACAAAAAGTTGGGTTTCCAACTAACGTGTTCATGGCAAGTGTTTGCTTCCCTCAACATTTTTCATTTCAGTTTTTCACTGGAAAATCAAAATCCCCCACACTGACCTTTTTTGTTTTCTGCCAGTTTTCAGTCAATTTTTTCTTATTTTTGACAAAAAGTCAAAAGTTCCTGACAAAAAAAAATATCTAAATATCCGACCAGCTATAAAAATAACTTATCTTTTGCCTGCATTGTCTAGCATTTGCCAGAGGGTCTGAATAGAAGGAGAAAGCCAAATCACCTTCTCTTCAGTCCTTTCAGTGTCCTCAGGAGTCATTGTGTCAACTCATAGGCTGTATGTGTACAGTGCCAGGAGACACTTGGGATTTGATTACTGGAAAAGCAGTGCCAAATAAAACTGGCCAGTGGGTGAGGGAGGAATGCTTTAGAATTCCAGTTTGTGGGACTTGTTTTGCAGTTTAGAAACTGCCTTTTTTCCTCCCTCTTTTCAGCACTAGGAATGGAGCTCTCAGAGCTGCACAACCCTGCTACAGTATGATGCTCAAAGGGACATGTTGACTGCTTGCTGCAAGTGGCACAAAAGAAGTCAGACTGCAGCACTGCAGGTCAGAATATATGATCTTTTTTTCATTGTCTTGCCTTTTTTTCAGTGAGGTCGTTCGTCTGATTGTGTTTGGAATGGCTGCATTGACCCGTGGCGGCCTACATCTAAAGGCAAAGTCTACAGCAGTGTTTCTCAACCAGTTTGATACCAGGGACTGGCTTGTTGCCTTCCTAAACTGTGTCAGGGAGATCTCAGGGACTGGCGCCAGTCCATGGACCAGTCGTTGAGAAACACTGGTCTAGAGCACCTACCAAATGGAGGAGGATAAGAAAAGGTGAGAAAAAGTCAGCTGAAGATGTGAAATCCTAAAATGGTGGTCGACTGACTCTGACTGGATGATTCACAGCAAAAGGACCCATCAATCTGCAGTGCTGACAACCAAGTCATGGAACACACAATTGTGCCACATGAATTGTATTCAGTCATAAGCTAGACTGAATACCTGAATTTCTATTGTTCTTACTGTGCTAGCTTTTGCTGTGGAAGTTCCTCCATGTCATCTGTTAACACCATCCATGTTTCCACTGTTAACATCATCCTCACTATGACAATCCAAACATTATGGAATCCAGGAGGAGGTTAGCAGACTGACATATGCTGCAAGATGGCAGATGGCTACAAGCTAGTCATGGTGGGATGTCAGAGCCACTCACTTTCATTTTCGCCTGAAAAATTGTAAAGAATAAGGAGAATATGCACTGCATGCCTGATCCCAAATGAAAAACAATGACTAATGGGGGCATTTGATATGGGTTTATGACAAATATGTATCTACAAATATCATTATGAGAAAAGACCTTTTATCATCACCAGATGCAGCAAACAGAACATAAATAACTTCCCATTATATATTGTACTGCTCTGTGGACAGTGTTAAAGCATCTACACATTGATGCATAAATGATAAATGCAGATGACTGGAAAAGGTCAATATCTTTAAGAAAGCTAGGAGGAAGGATCTGGTGAACTATGGACCAGTTAGGATGATGCCTATTTTGGGAAATATTTGAATGTGTTCTGTAATAAGTGAGTCAAAAAGACAGTTGGGAGAAATGTGTCTAATAACTGACAGAGATAGATTAATTAGAAATAAGTGATGCTAACCAAATACAGTGTCATCTACAGTCAAATATATGACACGCGTATTGGAAATGGATTGAACAGGCACAGAGAGTAGGAATTAATGGTAAGATCTCCAAGTGGAGGACATTTGAGGGGTTGGAAACAGAGACCCATATTATTAAATATTTGCATTAACTATTTACAATGCAGGAAATGTCAATTCACCAAGATGATTATCCGCAGAAAATACCAAATTTAGAGAAGTAGCAAATCAGGTCAGAACCAAACTGCAAAGGGTGGGCTGTGGGCAGTGAGCTGAGATTCAGTATGGCAGAATGTAAAGGATTGCACCTAAGGAGGGGCACTAAACAGCACAGATAAAGATTATGGGGACAGCTAACAGGGAAGCCTAAGAAAGACATACAGAGTGACAGCCAGTGAAAGAAGAGCTCATAGATCAACACAATGTTGAGAAAAAAGCTAACTATAGTCCAGGGAGCTAGCTTAAGGTATCTTCCACAGCAGTAACGCAAGAACCCTACAGACCTACATCCTGTAAGACAGTGTTTCCCAAACTTGGACTGCTGCTTGTGTAGGGAAAGCCTCTGGTGGGCCGGGCCAATTTGTTTACTGGCCCCGTCCGCAGGTCCAGCTGATTGCGGCTCTCACTGGCCGTGGTTTGCTGCTCCAGGCCAATGGGAGCTGCTGGAAGCGGTGTGGGCCGAGGGACATTCTGGCTGCCGCTTCCAGCAGCTCCCATTGGCCTGGAGCAGCGAACTGGGGCCAGTGGGAGCTGCAATCAGTTGGACCTGTGGATGGGGCAGGTAAACAAACCGGCTCGGCCCGTCAGGGGCTTCCCCTACTCAAGCAGCGTCCCAAGTTTGGGAAACACTGCTGTAAGACATTCACTTATGTAATTAGCATAAGGCTTTGAGGGCTGTAAGCCTTAGCATAAGTGAGTTACACAACAATGACCCTGAATTATTGGGGAACTGGGAATATTATATTTAGGGGATTTTTGTATAAACAGATACCAGGTAACTGCAGGAATATGAACTGATATCAGCTTTTGGATATGTTAGAATAGGAACATCTGCAAAAGTACAACTCCAGACCTGGCTTAGCAATGAATTGGTGTATGTGATAATAAGCTGAGATCATTAATATACCAACCTCTAGAATAAGGGCACTCCAACATTATTACAGTGAGGAAGTTAGTTATGGACAAGGAGGCCATCCATTCACAGGAATATTCATGGCAGTAGCGAGGCCCTATAGTAGGCCAAATCACTATATAAGCTTTGAGATCTTAACCATTGGATTTGCTTGGAATGCCAGAGGCAGGGTAGGATGCTTGTGGAACGCCACCTGTCTCCCATCACTAGGTCTCCAAGAGAAGGCTGTGACTATATGTAAGGGGATAGTGCACGACATGACCACCTTAATGCTTCCCTTCAGCTATATTCACATTTGGGTTGGAACATGTGTGTTTTCACTTATTATACTAATAAAAGCAGCAGAGAATCCTGTGGCACCTTATAGACTAACAGACGTTTTGGATCATGAGCTTTCGTGGGTGAATACCCACTTCGTCAGATGAATGTAGTGGAAATTTCCAGGGGCAGGTATATATATGCTAGCAAGCAAGCTAGAGATAACGAGGTTAGTTCAATCAGGGAGGATGAGGCCCTGTT
>NC_133772.1:149211882-149292907 GCF_003597395.2 Chelonoidis abingdonii | reverse complement strand
GGACTAAACAAAGACTGTGAATGGCTTGCCAACTACAGAACCAGTTTCTCCTCCCTTGGTTTTCACACCTCAACTGCTAGAACAGGGCCTCATCCTCCCTGATTGAACTAACCTCGTTATTTCTAGCTTGCTTGCTAGCATATATATACTGCTGCTTTTACAGATTCAGACTAACACGGCTACCCCTCTGATACTATGCTAATAAAAGTATCTAAAGCTTTGCTTTGCCCTCAGTGCGTCAGTGCTGTGCACATTGGGGTTCCTAACCAGACACGGAACTTAATTCTGTTGTGCTTGATTCTGGGACTAGAACCCTTTAAACATGTGAAATTTAATCACTGGAAATAACCAATAATCAATCGCCACTCAGTGAATCAGGCCACATAATGCTACTCCTGGATACCCTGAATATACAGGTCACATTTTAAACTAGTGTGTTTCTATAGACCACTAGCACAAATAAGCTAGAAACGTTGTTTGGTTTCCTACAGTTTAGGGAAGGCGCAGAACCCCCGCCCCCAGAGAATCTGCAAAAGAAGGCACCAAAAATGATACGAGTGTTGGAGGATAAGGCACATGGGACAAGCAGGGAGGGTAAGACGCTGTGGAAGCTAAATTTATGTACTGTGGAAAGGGGAGGACTCAGGGGGCATGATCACAATTTATATATACCTCTCAAGGTACCAATATAAATGAAGGAAGGGAATTAGTTACTGTCTCAGAAGATGGAGCGGTGGTTTGAACTTAAGGAAGAAAAAATTAGGCTAAATGTTATGATTTTTTTCCTAACAAAGCAAGAGGAGTGATCAATGCACCATCGCTGCATTAGAACAGAACTGAGCAGACATTCCTGAGAGATGACGTAGGATCCAAAAGGCAAGGAGTCAGGCTGGATGATCCCAGATGTCTTTTCTAGCCTCACTAATTAAGGGCCAAATTCTGCCTCACTTACTCATGCTGAATAATACCTTAAGACATGGGTGGTTGCATGGATCTCAGATAGACTACTCAGAGATTCTGAGACACTTGCTCATGGCTAGTTGTTCCTTGTGCTGAGAGTCACTCCACTGGGGTCAATGGGCTTGTTTGTGGAGTGAGGCACTACTGAAAATGAGGGAGGTATCAAGAGCTGACGCAGAGCCAGGTGCTACTCAGTGTGAGGAAGGGTTTCATAATCAGGATCTATGTTTCCCATTTCCAACAAAGAGAGTTACCCACTTTGAAGATAAAAGTGAAATGACATGCATGAAAGAGGCCAAATTAGGCATGAAAACAGGACTGTTTTAAGAAGGCTTGTTTAGCTTATACAGGAAAGCACAAGCAGATATGCAGTTATAACACAAGCCAAGTATAGAACAGTGCAAAGCAAGGACATTCAAATAGCTTTGAATAACTGGATGTCAAGAAACTCAGAAGACCTCCTTGGAGATTTATCCCCATTTCTTTTGCCTAGGAGTTCCCCGGTAGGGCATTACCACATCCAACAGAAAGGTCTTACTGGAATAGGATGCCATAGTGAAATTGGCTTTGGTATCACTATGCCACAGCCTGTGTTTTACTAAGTAGAAACTTGCAAACTATTAATGGCAGATAGCCACTGAAGTTTGCTCAGGAGCAAAGGTTACTGAATGAGGGGTCCTGGGGAGCTTTTTACATGGACAAGGCAGGCCAACTGTGATAGGCAAATCATCTTGAAGAACCATGGTCAGATTCCTCTGCATCTGAAAAGACACTATGCTAGAGACTTTACAGTAGGAAGCTTCCAAGTGGGAACTAGAAGGATATTTCCTCACCAGTTCACCAGAGAACTCATCTCCTTTATACTGCTTTCAAACTCTCCTCCTATCAGAAAAGAGGGCAGAGACCCTCTTAGCAAGGAAGGAGGGTGTGTACACTAGACGGTGTGCAAAAAGCCTGTGGTGAGCACTTCCGGGAGGTGAGTCACACTTGCCTGGAATACCAAAGCCACAGCAGAAGGAAGCAGAGACCATCTCCTGCAGCACTATCCAGACCACCAGTGCAAAAGGATTCTCTGATGACAAGACACTCTTCCCCACCTAAGGAGTTTGGGGAGAGAGGCAATCCAGCCTACATCCCAGAAGACCTGAAGCAAGTCCAGTGATGGGAAGCTGGAACAAACCTCCACAAATAAGCCTTGTTCACGGGATGTGGAATGGTCTTAGGAAAGAAATTCTGTTTGGGAAAATACAGTACTGTTCAGGTAGGCTGCCACAGCTCTATGAGGGAGAGTCAGGGCAGTAATGGGGTAGGCACAGAAAGTGAGAGAGAGAGGGCTTGGTCCTCCGCCATGTGTCTGATCAGCAGAGCAAAGCAGCTGGAAGGATTCTTTAAAAACTCAGGTGAAGATTCCCCCTGAAACAGGGGGATTCATAGATTCCCAGTACCAAGGCCAGAAGGGACAATGGTGATCATCTAGTCTTACCTGTAAAACACAGGCCAAAGAACTTCCCCAAAATAATTCTTAGAGCAGATATTTCAGAAAAAAACATCCAAACTTGATTTGAAAACGGGCAGTGATGGAGAATCCACCACAACCTCTGGTAAATTGTTCCAATGGTTAATTACAATCACTGTTAAAACTTTATGCCTTATTTCCAGACTGAATTTCTGTAGATTCAACTTTCAGCCACTGGATCGCGTTACACCTTTCTCAGCAAGACTGAAGAGCCCATTATTAAATATTTGCTCCCATGTAGATACTTATAGACTGTAATTAAGTCACCCCTTAAATTTCTCTTTGTTAAGCTAAATAGATTGAGCTCTTTGAATCTATCGTCATAAGCCATATTTTCTAATCCTTTATTCATTCTCACGGCTCTTCTCTGGACCCTCTCCAGTTTATCAACATCCTTTTTGAATTGTGGACACCAGAACTGGACACAGCATTCCAGCAGTGGTTGTACCAGTGCCAAATACAAAGGTAAAATAACCTCTCTACTCCTACTCAAGGTCCCCCCTGTTTATGCATCCCAGGATCACGTTAGCTGTTTTGGCCCCAGAGTCACACTGGGGGCTCATGTTCAGCTGATTAACAACCATGATCCCCAAATCTTTTTCAGAGTCACTGCTTCCCAGGATAGAGTCCCTTATCCTCTATGTGTAGCTACATACTTTGTTCCTAGATGTATACATTTGCATTTAGACATATTAAAATACATATTGCTTGTTTGTGCCCAGTCTACGAAATGATCCAGATTGCTCTGAGTCAGTGACCTAGCCTCTTCATTAGTTACCACTCCCCCAATTTTTGTGTCATCTGCAAACTTTAACAGTGATCATTTTTTATTTTCTTGCAGATTATTGATAAAAACATTAAGATAGTGTATGGTCATGAACGAATCCCAGAGGGACCACACTGGAAACACAATCTGCTCTAAGAGGATTCCTGTTTACAATGACATTTTGAGACCTATCAGTTAGCCATTTTTTAATCCATTTGATGTGTGCCATGGTAAGTGTTCTACTTCTAAAACCAAAATGTCGTGTGGTACCAAGACAAATGCCCTGCAGAAGTCTAAGTATTTTATGTCAGCACTATTACCTCTATCAATCAAATCTGTAATCTCATTAAAAAAAGATATCAAGTTAGTTTGGCAGGATCTAGTTCCCATGAACCCATGCCAGTTGGCATTAATTGCATTACTCGCCTTTAATTCTTTATTAATCAAATCCCGTATCAGCTGCTCCACTATCTTGCTCAGGACCGACATCAGGCAGACAGGCCTATAATTATCCCGGTCATCTCCTTGATTTGTTTTTAAAATTGGCAAATCAGCTTTCTTCCAGTCTTCTGGAATTTCTCCAGTGCTCAAAGATTTATTGAAAATTGACATTAATGGTCTAACGAGCTCCTAAAGCAGCTCTTTTAAAACTCTTGGGTTCAATTATCTGGACCTGCTGATTTAGAAATGTCTAACTCTAGTAGTTTCTGTTTAACATCCTCCAGAGATACTGGGAGCTAGCATCACCAAATGATGAGACTGTATCATCTGACACCTGAGCGGCACAAAGGCTGTATGTCACATGCTTGCCTTATTCCGCAGGAGGAGGATGGGGCATGCTAGAGGAGAGAAGAGCCAGCTCACGGTGAGAATGCTGAAGTGAGAGAGCTCTCAGGCTGCTCTAAATTATGCTGGGGGCCATTTTAGCCCCTGGCTGGTCTAGGATTTGGGGAGCAGCAAAGTGACTTAGGGCCAGATTTGTCAAGGTAATGATATCAGTGGGATTGATGTGCCGACATACCTTTGAAAATCTGGCCCTGAGAGCATAATCTTGGCCCAGCTGAGGGCTGAGTAAAGAAAGAAGGACGTGGGCATCATCTGTGTGTGATGTATTTTGGGCTCTAACCCAGAAGGCTACTCACCACATGGCAGTGTGGTTGCCACAGTAACAACTTATTAAATATTGCAAGACTCACTGTTTTAAAGTTCCATGCACTGAAACTAAGTGTGATATGCAAAGCACCCTCTAGCCTTCTATTATAGGATGCCCTTTTACTATGCACATTGCATCCCCAATATCTGAGGACCAATCTTTTTTCTGGAGTGTTTCAAAATGGAGGGTGCCAGGGATGATGAGAATTAAAATTGTAAGGATAGGGGATTGTGTGATGTGACAGAGGATTTGCAGTGGGTTATCTTAGGGAACGTCTACACTGCAAAGAAAAACCCCTGGCACCAAGTCTCTGAGCCCTGGTCATTTGACTCAGGCTCATGGGGCTTGGGCTGAGAGGCAGTGTAGATGTTCCCACTCGGGCTGGAGCCCAGTAACTGAGAACATTCCCCCTCACTGGGTTTCAGAACCTGGGTGCCAGCCTGAATGGGAATATCTCACTACTAGTTCTGGGCCTGCAGCCCAAGCTCCCAATCCCAGATCAATTGCCCTGAGGTCTGAAACGCGGAGCTGCAGGTTTTTCTTAGCACTGTAGACATGCCCTTCAACGGCTGCACTATGGGCTTGATTCGCATTTACAGATGTGATGATTCAGACAGGTGCCAGGATCCTACCCTTGAGGAGGCATGTGACAATGTCGGGGTGCTGCAGTCTGTGATGGGTTAAGCTCGGGGCAGAGTATAAAGGGAGGGGGAAGCTAGGTCTAAGGGAAACTGATGCGAATTGTTGCCCAGTGCAAGCCCTGAGCAAAGGGCCTTAAAAGACTAATGTCTGAAGCATTATTACCCTTCCCTGGCAAGTGAAACTGCCCATCAGTTAACAGGGCATCATAACACCCCTTGTGTACTCTGTGCTGCCCCGCTCCTCCCTCCCAGCTTTGTGACTTCTGCTACCTCCCGCGTGTCTCTAACAAAGTGCTCTGCAGTCAGGGAACAGAGACCCCTTCTGGCAGCACTCCTCTGCCCAGCTCACTCTAAGTGCAGAGGGGAGCTCCCTGCGTTGCTTCAGAAGGATCTTTGTGTCCTGGTGGGAGGATTTTTACAAGCTGAGGAAGGCCTGATCACAGGGACCTGGCAGAAGAGGTGTCAGGAGGGAAGGAGAGGAAAGTATTTGTAATGGCAATTTAGGGATGGAGGGATGGACATTGGTGAGGGGATAGGAGGGACAGAAAGTGAGAGGAGAAAACAGAATGGGGGCCAGAGGCTAACAACCAGGGAAAGGGAAACTTCCCGTGGAGTGAAGTAGGTGGAAGGGAATGAGCATGTGTGGGAGCCGGACGGAAAGAAAAAGGGGGCAAAAAGACACAGTAGAAGAAAGAGAATGTGACCTGGCAAAGGGGAAAAGAGAATTGGCTGAGGGAGAGAAGAGAGACAGAGACAGAGGAAGAGGAAATGAATTAAAGTGATGGTGAAAATGGACTGAAAAGAAAGAGAAAAGGGGAAAAGAGAAAGAAAATAAAGTAGGAGATGGGAGAAACAAAAGAAGGAACTAAAGACATAGAAAACAGATCTACAAATGCTAGAAAGTACACGTATCCTTATACATACAGCTTCAAGGTTAGTTAATTCAATTTCTAGTTTCCTATTCTTGTGCATTCCTGACAAAGTTTTAAGGGGGATTTTTAACTATATACAAAGTATACTCTGAACCTCTCTCACTTGGGGCTTGGAGGAAGGGGGCAAAACAAATCTTGGCCACAGGAAACCCACAGACATAAAGGGCCCTGTTTATCCCCTTTTCAGAGTAAATCCGGTAAGCCCATCAGACTATTAGAATAAATCCAGTGCTTATGAATAAATAACTAGGTTCCGGCGGATGAAGCTGCAGCATAGAGCTATTCTCAGATGCATGCTAGACCCAAAACAAAATGGTGTTCTGAAAAGAACACAGCTAGAGATTGCACCATAAATAACAGACTATAAATGCAACGTCAGGGTTTTAACTCTTCTAAAGGGCCAGTTCTTTTCCCCTGCATCAATACTGAGCTGTGGAGCTCTGCATGGGTTGGGGATAAGGGATTCCATGAAGATGAGGGCAAAGCTGGAACTTAGAGCATCCATAGAGCTCTGGCAGAGTCGCTCCGTAGATGCTGCTGAGAGCGCTGAGGCTGCCCTAGCTCCACAGGAGACAATGGCTGGGGGATTGGAATCACTTGATACCTGCCTGGCTGACCCCTGACAACCCCTCAAGCTCTGCTGTGCTTTAGTGCAAGGGGAACCCTGACAGAGCAGACCCTCCCCAGCACAAGTGCTAGAAAACCTGTTCCCACCCTGCACAGTGGAACCCACTCAATAGATGCAACCACAGAGGGGAATGAAAGAGGACATGCCCCATGCCACACTTTAATGGCATGGTGCTGTCATCATCAGGAGAGCTGAGAGATTTGTGCACTCGCATTCCAGCTCTTCCTAGTGTACCTGGGCGCCTCCCTGAGCAGATCGCCAGCTCTGCTGCAGCCACTCCAAGAGGAGGGGCCAGGTTTCATGAGATGTTCCCTATAAGCCATCTAGAGTTTCTAGACAGTGTTGGGGACAAATTCCTGGTGCTAGTGCTGGAGGAACCAACTAGGGGCCATGCTCCTCTTGACCTGCTGCTCACAAACAGGGGAAGTAGAAGTGGGTGGCAACCTGGGCAGCAGTGACCATGAGATGGTCAAGTTCAGGATCCTGACAAAAGGAAGAAAGGAGAGCAGCAGAATATGGACCTTGGACTTCAGAAAAGCAGATTTTGACTCCCTCAGGGAACAGATGAGCAGGATCTCCTGGGAGGCTAATATGAGGGAGAAAAGAGTCCAGGAGGGCTGACTGTATTTTAAAGAAGCCTTATTGAGGGCGCAGGAACAAATCATCCCAGTGTGCAGAAAGAATAGCAAATATGTCAGGCGACCAGCTCGGCTTAACAGAGAAACCTTTTGTGAGCTTAAACACAAAAAGGAAGCTTATAAGGAGTGGACAGATGACTAGGAAGGAGTATAAAAATATTGCTTGAGCATGCAAAGGTGTAATCAGGAAGGCCAAGGCACAATTGGAGTTGCTGCTAGCAAGAGATGTGAAGGGTATGTTAGCAACAAGAAGGTGGTCAGGGAAGGTGTAGGGAAAGCAACCTGATGACAGACGATGTGGAAAAAGCTGAAGCACTCAATGCTTTTTTTGCCTTGGTCTTCACAGATAAGGTCAGCTCCTAGAATGCTGCACTGAGCAGCACAGTATGGGGAGGAGGGGAGGAGCCCTCAGTGGTGAAAGAACAAGTTAAGGACTATTTAGGAAAGCTGCACATACTCAAGTCCATGGAGCCAGATCTAATGCATCCAAGGGTGCTAAGGCAGTTGGCTGATGTGATTGCAAAGCCGTTGGCCATTATCTCTGAAAATTCATGGCGATCAGGGGAGGTCTGAATGATTGAAAAAAGGCAAATATAGTGCCCATCTTTAAAAGAAGGGAAGAAGGAGAATTCAGGGAACTACAGTCTCACCTCAGTCCCTGGAAAAATCATGGAGCACGTCCTCAAGGAATCCATTTTGAAGCACTTGGAGGAGAGGAAGATAATCAGGAACAGTCAACATGGATTCACGAAGGGTAAGTCATGCCTGACCAACCTGATTGCCTTCTACGATGAGATAACTGGCTCTATGGATATGGGGAAAGCAGTGGATGTGATATATCTTGATTTTAGCAAAGCTTATGATACCGTCTCCCACAGTATTCTTTCCAGCGAGTTAAAGCAGTATGGATTGGATAAATGTATTATAAGGTAGATAGAAAGCTGGCTAGATTGTTGGGCTCAGCAGGTAGTGATCAACAGCTCGATGTCTAGTTGGCAGCCGGTATCAAGCGGAGTGCCCTAGGGGTCAGTCCTGGGACCAGTTTTGTTCAACATCTTTATTCATGATCTGGATGATGGGATGGATTGCACCCTCAGCAAGTTCGCAGATGATACTAAGCCGGGGGGAGAGGTAGATATGCTAGAGGGTAGTGACAGGATCCAGAGTGACCTAGACAAATTGGAGGATTGAGCCAAGAGAAATCTGATGAGATTCAACAAGGAGAAATGCAGAGTCCTGCACTTAGAACAGAAGAATCCCATGCATTGCTACAGGCTGGGGACCGACTGGCTAAGCAGCAGTTCTGCAGGAAAAGACCTGGGGATTACAGTGGACAAGAAGCTGGATATAAGTCAGTAGTGTGCCCTTGTTGCCAAGAAGGCTAATGGCATACTGGGCTGCATTACTAGGAGCATTGCCAGCAGATCGAGGGAAGTGATTATTCCCCTCTATTCAGCATTGGTGAGGCCACATCTGGAGTATTGCATCCAGTTTTGGGCCCCCCACTACAGAAGGGATGTGGGACAATTAGACGAGTCCAGCGGAGGGGCAGTGAAAATGACTGTTTAGGCCTCCTAAGCATATGAAAGCCACAAATAACTGGCATGGAGGTAAATAATTGTAGTACTTTTGGTGCTGTACTACAACCGGTTGAATGTTTGCGCTGAGCAATGAGTCAGCGCCAGTTGAGTACATCATTAAAAGGTGAATAATCAAAAATGTAATAGAGTAAATCCTCAGGGAATCTATTATGTTGCAAATGGAGACGATCAAAATGCAGGTTGTTGATCTATTTGTCAGGTGACATGAACTAGAAACCAGGTCCATGCAGGTGACTGGTTCATGGGGGTTAGGGGGCGAGGATGAGGCTGAATAGTCCTCAGCGAAGGAGAACAAAAAATAATTCCCGGCGTTACCTTAGTTGAAGGATCACACATGAGAATCTGTTAGGGGGGGGTCGCGGTGGGGGAGGTTGGGGGGGGAGAGTGTTGTTTGTCCCTTTTAAACAGACATCTAAATATTCCGATACAAACTACTGAATACTTACCCACATTGCAGAATTAATTAGGATCTGCTTATGATCTGACGAGAATATTTTCTTCCAGCAGGTCTCCATTTATTTTTGTTTTTTTCTTCTTCACAAATCACTTGCTTTTACAAAAACTAAGCAAGATAACAAGCTGACCCTCTGCTTAACTAATTGGCAGTTGGAACAGCAAAAATTATCAAGTTGTACGGTGGCATTGTACAAAAAATCAGCTGAGTTGGAACCTGGGGGAGTAACACGTCTTTTTCTAGATAGGCTCATGGGGCAGCTTTATCTAGTCCCAAAAGGCCCTTAGGCTGTTTTTAGTGGCATTCAGTTTAGTTCATCTGTGTTTCCTTAGTGTAGATATTCAGTATATCTTGGTCCAGCAGGCAAGAAACTGAGACTTCTGTATACAGGTTCATCCTCTGAGACTGTGAAAAAAAATCCCATTATTCATCTGGTAGCAGTAGAAGCAAAGTGGCATAAAACCTCCAAAATATGTAGATTTAAAAAATAAAACACAAAACTCTTTCCGTCCCTAAAAGGGAGTGGAGATGAGTTGGGCTAACAGAGGTCTAGACTTGAATTGTCGAGATGTCTAAAAAAAATGGTGCCTGGGTCATTTAATCAGGTTTGCATGTCAGCTTGGCAAACTCGTAAATTAGCTACTGCTCAAGGGAGATAAAGATGTTTTATTCGGAAGAATGCAAACAGATTGCGTGACAGGTCTCCTAGTCATATGGAACAGATCAGATCCACTCTTTGTGCGTGTGAGTTTGGGGAAAATCAGCCACGCTGGTGATTCTACTGAGATTTTGAGTATCTCCCAATTTTGTAAGAGACATTGATGGAGTTTATAAAAAATCCTTCTGAAAGTGAACGTTATATGCAAAGACTCTGAATAAAAGAGATTGACTGTAATGGGGTAGCAAGTTTCTTTTACATTTTAATAACTCACGGCTTCATAGCATCTGATGAAAGGGGAAGTTGGCTTGAAAGAAACATCTCTAGTCAATGCAAAAAACCCCAATCATACTTGAGACTCGGCCAGAAAATACAAGAAACCAACTCAGCCTTTAAAAGAGGATTCATCCATTTTCTTACTGGACTTTTTTAAAAACTAAGTTTTGTAGGTGATTTAGGGAGCCAAGATAGTTTAGCTGTTCGATGCCACAGTCTCAGGAGTCATAAGACCCTATCTATCTATCTCATAGACTGGAAGGGAACGCCTGAAGGGTCAATCGAGTCCAGCCCCCTGCCTACAGCGGACCAAGTACTGATTTGCACCCAGATCCCTAAGTGACCTACATCTATGTAAACGCTCTGCCACTGTTTGATGTTGGGTGCGCGTCCAGTTTTTGGGATGCGACACAGAACCGTAGGTCCTATTTCCCCCAAGTGGCCTGTGACTTGGGGTGCCCAATTTGGATGTCTCAAGGCAGAGCACCCAAAACTGAGGCAATCCACATTTTTTTAAACAAGGTGCCTGTGTCTCATGTCCCCTCCGCCATTTGTAAAATGGGGCTGAATGATATTTACACCATACCCATACAAATTGCTTTGAGATGCATGGATGAAAGGCACTAGGGACATGTTTTTAGGTCGAGTCCTTCACATGTGGCAGTTCTGTCTGTGTGGAGCCTTCCCCTACTAATTAAGCGGGAAATAATGAGTTGTGAAAAGCAAATCATAAGAAGTTTTTTAATCACTAAAGGCAAGACAAGGAGGAAGTCAGGAATGGTAGAAGCGACTATTTTAAGTGTACTCCTAACAAGACCGTGATGGAGCAAACTGTATGAGAGGCAGGATGCAGACTACAGCCTAATTAACCAAGGTCAGTTTGGCTCCAGCTATGCACCTGTGAAAAGAATAAGAACCTCTCTCCTTAACAAGTCTCTACACAGGCTACTCAGAGTCTGCGTTTTTAGGTGTGTAGGCCTCAACCCCATTTGCTCAATTACGCTCTTGACCAGAGCAGATAGGTTGGGAGGTGTAAAAGTGGTAGGGAATGGGTGAAGTCTTGGCTCCACCCATCTAAGGGCTTGTGGCCAAGGGCAGTTTAGCCAACTGTAAGGGGAAGTAACTTATCACTTGATTTATCCTAGGTATCTTCCTGGGACTAAAGAAAGAAGCAGGAGAAAGAGTTGTGATGCTGAATATGTGAGCACAGTGCATCCCGTGAAGTAGTGCAGCTTCCACACACCTTTACACAGGGCTATGTGAAGTTACAATCTAGCCCCAAGGACATAGAGGAGTTATTTAGAGTGTAATTGGGAAGGAATGAATTATAGGGATTAAATTAGAGGAAGAAAAACAGATTACCATGAAAAAGTCACAGTGACATGTAAAATGGTTTGCATTCAGCTGTATTGAGAGCGTAGCCCAAAAAGTGAGTAAGCATCATTCCTTGAGATTTACCGAACTAAGATTGGATGAGAGAGCCAGGAGAATGTGTTGCGGGGACAAGCCCATACTGGGAGAGGGGCATGGTTGTTTGCTAGTTTGCTAAAGTAAGGTTGTTTTGCGAGTTTGTTCCATTTCTTGATTGCACAAGTGGAAAAGAAACTGGAGATGGGTGGGTGGCGCCGGGTCCATGTAAACTGCGCGCTTGCTTTCTCCCCAAAGGCCCTATCAATGGACAGCAGAAAATCCTCATCTTCCATGTTATAAGAGCTTTAGATTTTTCTTTGACGTTGTCTGCCATCATAGTTTGTGGGAACCCGGAGAGGGCAATGAGGCAGTGGCCAGAGCAGATGGTCATTGATCTAGTAATTCGCAAGGGATAGTCCCCGGGGTAAGAAATCTTGCCTGAAGTTCTCCAATTAAGAGGCTTACTTATAGCTTTGGGGCGGGCTGGAGGGTGGGGGGGACGTGATAGGGGGGGTGGGGGCGGCCTCTGGGCACTACCATTAGGTTGGAAAGTGAACCTAAAATATTTTTAGTTGGTGGCCCTCTGAGTTAAAGGAGTCTGGAAGAGCCCTGGGAATGCTGAGGGTGGTGGCTAATTGACGTGGGTTACCACGTATAGTCAGGGGCAGCCCACTGGGACTCACTTGAGTTTCTGGCGATGAAGCTGTAGGCAAGATAATCTTTTGACCTGCGCATTCTCGTTTTTCAAGCCATTAGCGCACACCGCCTAGTGCGGGCGAGGAATCGACGGCGATTAGCGTGCATAATGTGGCGCAAAGGGGGGGGTTTGGAGTGGTAGGGGGCTGAGAGAACTGGAGTTATTTAGTCTGCAGAAGAGAAGAGTGAGTGGGGATTTGATAGCAGCTTTCAACTACTTGAAGGGGGTTCCAAAGAGGATGGAGCTAGACTGTTCTCAGTGGTGGCAGATGTCAGAACAAGGAGCAATGGTCTCAAGTTGCAGTGGGGAAGTCTAGGTTGCATATTAGGAAAAATTATTTCACTAGGAGGGTGTTGAAGCACTGGAATGGGTTACCTAGGGAGGTAGTGGAATCTCCATCCTTAAAGTTTTTAAGGCCTGGCTTGACAAAGCCCTGGCTGGGATGATTTAGTTGGTGTTGGTCCTGCTTTGAGCAGGGGATTGGACTAGATGACCTCCCAAGTTCTCTTCCAACTCTGATATTCTATGATTCTGTGACATGGTAGCATGCTGTGATGATGCCATACCAACTCTCAACGGCAGTTTCCACCCCTTAGGGATTAGCAGCTGGTTGAAATTAGAACAGCCTCCAGGCTGCTCTAATTCAGTGAAGTGGGACTGGCCCTGCACTCAGAAGTGGCAGTTGGACTGTAGCTGAGGCTCTGACTCTATATGATTTGAAATCAAGTTCCTCCTTACATCTAGAAAGGTGAAAGGTATAGTCATCAGCTGAGAAGCTTGTGAACTAAAACAATGCTTAGCTGCTCTCTGCTCATTTACACATTTTTTAAAAAAAATGTATCCCCCCTCTCTTCTTTCCCTTAGTTGCAATATTTCAAAAAAAGCTACAAACAACCTTGTCGATCTGCTTTCACTCAACCAGTTCTCACTAGACCTGAACTGACAGAATGAAGGTGTATCCTCTTGGTATTTCTTATGCTAAAAATGCCTGTAATTGCACCAGGGACTGAGTGCCTGCACAGTTTATACTGATCAAAATGTGGTGAGATTACAGCACTCCTTGAATTTTCTCTTAAAGAATACGGGTTCTGAAGAAGAAGTTAGGTTTCCCAAGTCTGCCCCACCCCATACATACCTGATAGCCTTTTGAATCAAATACCATGAATAATGGGAGTTGCAGCTCTGCTGGAGAATAGTTTAACACAAGCAGAACTGCCTAGAATGGCAAAAGAGCACCACAGTGAACTGGGAACACATCTTGAGAGCTGAGTAGGACAAAAAGACTATCACAACAGTGTGCTAGATCCCCAGAATAGCAATATGTAGTGTATTGAGAACTGTGCTAAAATTAATTTTCAGGGAGTTGCCTGGTCTCCCTAGCAGGCTAAGAAGCTCTGTAGGGAAGTATGTGCTCTGAGCCTCGAGCAATCAGTCTGCAAAGAGTCAGCCTACAGCAGCAAGTGAAGTGAGTTGTCACTCTTTGCCTTAGGGAGCAGCCTGCTTTGTCCCCCTCTGGTTTTTGTTCTTGTGTGTTAAGGTTCTGGGTTTTGAGGAATAAAGTTATGTTACATTATAACCTTCTAGCGAGGGTATTTTATGTTTTTATCTAACTTCTCTGTTTGTATGCTGTGAACATAACACTCTGGTTCAGTGCTAAGGACCTGATCCTGGAAACACACACATGGTTCATATTATGCATGTAAGTAGTCCCATATAATTCAATGGACTGCTCAAGAAAAGTTGGGAATGTGCATGAGTGTTTACAGGATGGGGACCTACTACTCCTCTATGACTGACCATGATGTTCTTTTGGCAGCCATCCCACAGGAGGCCACCCAAACGCTGTACAGGCCAGGAGTTAGTGAATGAAAACCTTAACAAAAGCATGTAAGGACCATTGCTCAGGGCCAAGGATAATTAATTTGTGGAATGGATTTGAAACACAGCAAAGGCCCCCTGTGACTTCATCCCAGACAAAACCAGCTTCAGTTAAGAGAGTCCCAGAAGAGGCCAAGGGGTAGAGGGTAACCCTATGCCAGAACATGCACATGAAGCTACTGGTGGAGCTCCTTTCCACTCCAGTGTCTTTGGTCTTAAAATAAATACATAGCTGCACAAATACTGAGCTCCAGAATACCCTGGGGAGAAAGGCACTAGCCCACTTAGGGAAAAAGTTAGCAAAGTTGCTGAAAGGAGACCTATGTTGGCGCATAGGTCTAAGTCACGCAGCTCATCTGAATTGCACCAGCTGTGGCTGCTGAATGAGATGGGCGTACTACCTCAGATCTCCTTAAACTGAGCAAGGGTGAAGAACCCAAGCATATTCCAGCTGCTCCCAGCAGTGGGGTAGCCAACTCAGCGGACTGCTCTCCTCCTCTGAGCACAGGTTTTGGGGTCACTGCACTGTTGAAGGAGCTGCCTTTCAGATGAGATGTAAAACTAAAGTCTGGACCACTTACAATTTTAGAGGACCAGGGTAGTGGCAGACTGGCTGCTCGCCTCCCCTTCACTGTTTTAAGTAGATATACTACAGCATTCTTTGCTTCCTGTCCCAGACTACTGTGTAGCGTTACTGTGTAACATTCAACAGTTGCCACGTTACACTCCAGAAATGGCTGCACTTCACTGCTGGTGAAGCCATTCTTGTGACTGCAAAGGGCGAAACCTTGACACTACTGGAGTCAATGGAAGTTTGGCCACTGGCTTCAAAGTGACCATGATTTGGAAGTAGCAGGTCCCTTCAGGATCCCTATGGGTGAAAGGTTTTATATACCTGGAAAAGATTATTATTTTCCTCTCCCAAAGCCTGGCTCCTCGTCTTCAGAGATGACAATCAGGAGGTCTGTCATGAGCTTTCCCAAATCTGGACCTTAGCGTCCAGAAATCTGGGTGCCTGCATGAACCCCTCTAAGCTTAATTACCAGCTCAGATTTGATCTCGCTGCCACCAGCCAGGAATTTCCAAGGCCTGACTCCCCTCTGGTCTCCAAGAAAACTCTTCTCGGGATACCCCAAGACTTCAGATACCCTGAGTATAGCACACCAAGGAAAACGAACGTCCTCCCCTTAGTCTCCTTCTTTATCTCATCCCAGCTCCCCCTCCGCTGAGTTATCTGGGCCGATACGTAACTTAAATACCTTGAATGCAAATACAGAGAGGGCAATCTTACCTTTCCACCTGAGGAACTATGCCATTGCAGAACTCTAGCTCAAGAGCGAGACAAAAGAATTCCCCCCCTTTGTTTCCTTAGCCTTGACCAGAATAAAACCTCAAACAGGTATTTTAACTAAAGAAAGCTTGTGGATAAGGAAAAAAGACAGAAGAAATGAAGCCTCATAAAATCTATCTCTGTATCAAGATGACAATTATATCAGTCCTCAAGTTAATGCTAAAAGAAAAAATACGAATAAACACAGCCCTTATTCAAAAGAGATACAATTCAAAATTCCCAGCCACAACTAACACATGTAAATACAAAAATAACCCCAGTAACAGCCATTGTTTTTTCTACCCTTTGTACTTACAACTTGGCAACTGAAGATAGAAGCTTGAAGACTAGAAAGAAGAAAAAATCCCTCTCCATAGCTGAGAGCAGACAAAGACACAGACCCAAACATTCCTCCCCTGAGCTTTGAAAAACCGGTTCCTGGATTGGTCCTCTGGTCAGGTGTTTGGTTCTCTTTGTTAACCCTTTACAGGTGAAAGAAACATTAACCCTTAGCTATCTGTTTATGACAAGGTCACTCGTCCCTGAGAACAGTCTGTGCTAGCAGCTTTCATGTACATCACATAGAACAAAAACAAAAGGCACTTGCCCAAGGAAATCTACCTACAGTGTGTATTTATCAACAACAGGGAACCTCTCCAGTATTAAACAGAGATGTAGGTCCAGTAAAACAGGGAGTGAGAGCATGAAAAAAGAATGTAGATTCCCTCTTTTTTTTTGTTTCTTTTTTAAAGGGTATTTAAATAAACCCCAAAGAGTCTTGTGGTCTGTGCCACATTTAGATAACAATATAAAAGATGTACCCATATCTAATGATCAGATGGGAGTTATTATATTCTGCTGCCTAAAATTCCCCTCATTGTTTTAATAGTGTCATATTCACACTTGACTTACCCTGGCAAGCCCAGGAGCAAGGTTCCAGGGGCCAGAAACCTGCTGCTACAACTGCTACAGAGACACAAGGCAACCTTCCCATCCCCCGCTGCCCGGAGGGGTCAGGAGAAGACCTGCAAGAAGTGGGTGGTGCTGGCCAAAGGTGGGGTGTGGCCAGTATTGTTCTGGATGCTTGGATTCAGTTAATCCCTGAAGCAGGCCACACTGAAGAACCTCCTATATCGCCCCTGGCAGAAGTTAAAGTTACTTCCAAGTGGTGTTGGTAGAAACAGCAAATGCTTTTGAGATGAATCTCCCTGGCTGCCAGGGAGAAAACATTTGTACCTCCTTGTATTGACCTGGGGAAACTCTTGTTATTCTCTTGACTTCCTGTCCTAAACTCTACTATAGCATTGCTATGTTTCCATAGCAGTTTCCTGCCATGTTTCAATCTCAGAGAGAGAGAGCTGTGTTTCATTGGCGGGTGAAGCACTGAAATCATACCATTATTTTATCTATGTGTGGGTTAGATAGCACTGATATTGATGAGTCAGTTTCTAAAGGAACTGGGGCTTTTTCTGTGGTGAAAGGCACTATATTATCACCATTGTTATAATGATTTTCCAGCATGGAGAGGGGGAAGCACTGAAAAGGGGCCAGAATGACTCTTTGTGTGAGACTTTATGTTTGAAATCATGCTGGAATATAACTAGACATGTAGGATACTGTGGGAATGATGGGAACACTTCATTGTCTCTGTACTCCATTTGTGATCACTGATGACCTTTGACAAATTGTCAACACCAATGCCACTGAAAATGCTGGTTATCTGACAAGGAAGTGCCCTTTGAAAGGAGCTAAGCCAAGCTCCATTCCAAATGGAAGAAAAAACATTTTCCCCTTAAGAGTTCTCAGAGTGATTCATTTGTTACTTTCCAGAATTCTGACAACCAGGGTCAGTGCAGGACTCGCTGCCGATGCTGTGTTCTTGCCACGCTGCACTTAAAATGGAAGGCTCTGAGAAAATCAGTGAGCTCTTGCTGAATTTTAGCCAAGCCACCCTTGGCCATCTGTTTGGGATTAAGACTACAATGGAACAGAGCATTAATAAATGAACTGCAATTTATACCCTCCTTCATGTTGCAGCACTACAAACATTCCCAAAATCGAAATACATTTGGCAGCAGTAAATAATGATGAGGTTTAATATCAGGTTTACAAGATGCACTAATCTTTAATGCCACATTCCAGAGACATCTTCTTTTGTAGGGATAGTGCATGAACTAGAAAAATATAGACAACTGTATCTTTTTAAGATTAATTCTATTCTTCATTTGCTTCAGCTGCTTAGATTACCTCAGTGCGTCCTTTCTGAATTAAGGTCAGCTTCGGATACCTACAGTATACTTATGAATATCTCCAACATTCCACTGTGAAAGTCATTATTAAGTTCATTTGTCATAAAACAAACATGATGAAATGGATAATGAATAAATAAAACCCACTGCAGAGAGTGGAGACACAGGATGGTTTTCACAGGGATCTGGTTTTTCTAGGTCATTTGTGGCTGAGGTTAGGCAGATTTCTTTGTTGGGAAGTTTTCTAATGAATGATGTGGCTTCTGGGAAAATCCAAAACTCTAATCTGCATAAAAAACCCGGGGGGGGGGGTAATCCACTTGGGCAACCTCATGGAGTCACAGAGCTCTTGCTCCAACAGGAAGGAGGGAAGGAAGGAGGAGTTCTGGGAGAAAGGAGTTATGGGTTAACCCTCTCAACTGCACACACTGTGAGAACCTAAGTGCCCAGGGGGAATGGCAGCCTCCACCACGGACACCCACGCAAACTGAAACTTCTCCCTGTTCCCTCTTGGGCAAGTCCCTTCATATTGGCAGCACGGCTCTCTCAGCAGACATGGCACCATTGACACAGCCGGGCTGTGCATCCCTACCAGCAGGAGAAACGAATTGCTGGGTTCAGAACAATGCATGTTGCAGAAAGCAGCTGCTGCCCCACACTACCTTCCATCACTGCCCTGTCGCTACACGGCCCCTCCAGACCCAGAAAGCCCCAGCTCTGTGGAGTCAGAGGGGGTGGGAACAGAGTGCTACATTAGCTCCATTATCCTAGATGGCACCATGAAAAGGACCATGAAATGACTTTCTAATATGGGAGCAAATTGCTGCTAGAAATCCAAATAATTATCAGAGTTCCTGGAATTAAACTCAGGGCATGGAATAAACTAAGCTGCCCCGCCCAATGAGGACTCCACACTGGATTAACGCGTGTTCGATTTCATCCGTATAAATGAAGGAGCTACTATAGTTAGCATTGCAGTTCTGGCCTGGATCCTGGAAGCCACTTTGGAGACATGTGACCCCTTCACCGGGGCGCTGCACAGGTACCGTGTGGAGTGGTGTAAAATCAGCCCACACAAACCAGCCGGATTGTGAGGTTTGTAACAAGGCATTCTCAGATTGTGGAATGAATCCAGACACAGAAGAGATGTCTCCAAACCAACAGTCTATTGTAATAGCATAACTCCATCCTTGGTTTAGGCGTTTTCACTTGACTTTCATTTCAATTCACAAACAATAAGCATAGTTTGACATTACAACATTTTAACCAGTGATGGGTGAAACTCAGACACTCTAGAGCAGTGGCTCTCAACCTTTCCAGACTAGGGTACCCCTTTCAGGAGGCTGATTTGTCTTGCGTACCCCAAGTTTCACCACACTTAAAAACTACTTGCTTACAAAATCAGACATAAAAATGCAAACGTGTCACAGCACACTATGACTGAAAAATTGCTGACTTTTTCATGTTTACCATCTAATTATAAATCAATTGGAATATAAATATTGTACTTACATTTCAGTGCCTAGCACATACAGCAGTATAAACAAGTCATTGTCTGTATGAAATTTTACTTTGGACTGACTTTGCTAGTGCTTTTTATGTCACCTGTTGTGAAACTAGGCCAATATTTAGATGACTTGATGTACCCCAAAGGGTCCGTACCTCTGGTTGACAGCCACTGCTCTAGAGGCTTGTTAGGGATAAGCCCAAGAAAGTTCGGCTTGAGCTCTGGGCTAGGAGTCCCAGCTGTGCCACTGACTTGCTATTGCTTCCCCTCTTTGTATTCAAGTTTCCTTATAAGATGAGTCACCCACTTTAGCCCTGGGATTCAGCAAAGCGCCTAAGCATGTGTTTAACTTTATGCATGTGAGTAGCTCCACTGAAACCAGTGACACTTAAGCATGTTCTTTGCTGAATCAGGGCCTTTGAGAAATGTAGGGAGACACCCCACTAGTGAAAAGTATAATTAGCTGATGTCTGTGAGGTCTTCCTTTCCCTCCCAAATCTAGTAAACCTTTTCCCTTTCTATCTCCCAGTCCCACTGGGGAAGCTCTCTCTGTTCATAGCCACTGTACCCGATGCTTCTTTCCTCACCTGGCTCCAATGAGCTCATCTACCATTAACAATATCTTGCCAAATCCATTGCAATATCTGGCATTTTGCTATCCTCAACTCTCTCCTGCTTTCAGGCTGCCCTGGGTCAGAGTATTCAGAGACCCCTCTGACCTCAGTGAGACCCCAGAACATGAGGTCTGAAGAGTACATGCAGCCAAACAGAGATTTCTAGACCTGCTGAGATGGTGTAGCGTGCAGGATATCAGCTTGATGGCCTGTTGGATATTAGGCCGTGTGTATCTGAACCCATCAAAACCTTAAAGGTTTGGCTCAGTGCATGGGTCAGTTCATATTTTCCTGAATGAGTACACCCAGGACTTAACTTCATTTACAATTTTTATGCAAATCATTTGAAGAAATCGATCAATATTTTTCTGCAGCTATCTCAATGGCTCAAATATGAGCATGTTCCACTATTAAACTTTCCACCTCAGAACACAGGGGTGCTGTTGATTACAGGAAGTTAGAGCTTTTCGTCTGGCATTGGACACTATATATTAGCATGTCCAAAACACATAGAAAAGAATGCATGACACAGCCCCTAAAAAGCGCACCCGTAAACTGCCAGGGCAAGCGCTGACCAGACACCCATGTGTCTAGAAGGTTCACCACTGAATTTTTCACAGCTGACAAGAGAACTCAGCATCACAACTCCCATTGAAGTTAATGAGAGTTTTGTAGCTAAATCCACTGGTCAGCTTCGAAAGTCTCAGCCCGTCTTGTACGTGTTGCAAGAAGAAGTTTGTGAACTGGGTTAGGCAAAACCAAGTCATGGACTTCCTACTTTCTGCTCTCCTACAGAAGAATCAAGAAAAGAGTGAATCAAGAACCAGGACCTTATAGCTGCCCAAAACACCACAGAAACGCTCCTGCTACGCATGACCAGCTGTCAAAGATGGAGCCTGCCTGGATGGATAATATCTGCTGCCTTGCTCGACCTCTTTACTTAGCATAATGGGGATTCATAGATTTAAAAAGCCAGAAGGGACCATTATGACTATCTAGCCTGACCTCTTGCATAACACAGGCCAGAGAATTTCATCCAGTAAATCTCTGCACCCAGCCCTGAACTTCTAAAAGATATGCTGTTGCTCAAACAGGAAGACATCCAGTTGGGATTTAAAAACTTCAAGTGATGGAAAATCCACCACTGCCCTAGGAAAGTTGGTCCAATTGTTAATTATTCATTGTTCAAAATCTGTACCTTGTTTCTAGTATGTATTTGTTTATCTGCAGCTTCCAACCACTGGCTCTCTTTGTGCCACTTTCTGCTCGACTGAAGTGCTGTCTGCTGTCAGAAATCTTCTCCAAGTAGGTTTTTATAAACCATGATCGAGTTACCTCTTAACCTTCTCTTGGGTACGTGAAACAGATTTTGCTTTTTCGGTCATGTTGTCCACCCCTCAAATCATTCTTGTAGTGCTTTTCTGAACCCTTTCCAATTTCTCAGCACTTGTTTTGCTGTGTGGACACCAGAATCAAATAATTGTCTCACTATTGCTATATGCACAGGGACCACCTCTCTATTCCTACTTGATATTCCTCTCCTTATACACCCAATGATTGCATTAGCTGTTAGCTTCAACATCACACTGTGAACTTGTGTTCAATTGATTATCTTCTGTTATCGCTAAGTCCTATTCAGTGTCACTGCATTCTAGGATACAGTCCCCTTCTCATAAGGGTGACCTGTATTCCTAGATGTACAACCTTGCATTTGGCTGATTTGAAATGCATGTTGTTGAAATTATGCCACCTTATCAAGTGATCCAGGTCACGCTGTATAACTGACATGTCCTATCATTATTTACCACTTCACCAATTTTTGTGTCATCTGCAAGTTTTACCAGTAATGATTTTATATTCTATTGCAGATGACTGATAAAGAGATACAGATTATCACCAAGCCAAAACAGATCTCTGCAGGACATCATTAGAAACATCTGCAAAGGATGACAATTCTGCATTTACTGTTACTTTTTGAGATCTATCAGTTAACCAGTTTTTGATCCATTTAATATGGGCTGCACTGATTTTGTAGAGTCCTATTTTCTTTTTTTATCAGAATGTCACACAGGACTAAGTCAGGTGCCTTATGGAAGTCTGAGCATAATATATAAAGTTACTTTTATCATCCAAACTTGTGACTTTAGAAAAAAAAAGTTTGTTTGACAAGACCTATTTACAATAAAATCATATTTATCGGCACTAATTATGCTAGCATCCTTTAATTCTTTATTGATTTTGTCACATATCATCTTTCCATGTTTCTACTTGGAAATTATGTCTGGATAAAGCCAGCCTATAGTAACCTGGGTCATCCTGCTTCTCCTTTAGAAACATTGTTATGAAATTAGGTTTTCCCCCCAGTCCTCTGGAACTTCCCCAGTTAGTTAAGAGAGCTCCTTGGCCAATTCTTTTAATACTCTTGTGAAAGTTATCTGTCCTTCAGATTTAAGAAAACATTAACTTTAAATAATTGCTGTTAATATCCATCCTTGTTACTGAGGGAACAGAGAGTATTTCATTAGCACTGATTAACATCTTGCTTCTTTCCAAATATAGAACAGAAATATTTATGGAATTCTTTTGCCTTTTCTAGATTAGGATAGAGATAAAGATGGCAAAATTGTCAAACACCAGAGCCAACTGCCATGGTTACATGCAGTCCGCTCTGTGCTGTTTCTTCAGAAACTTTCAATAATAAAGATGATGCTATGGTTGCTTATTTGGCCCTTCCCCACTAGCCACACTGCTACCTACTCATGCTGCAAACGCACCTAGATTTAATGGGATGCCAGGAGAACATTTTGTGCTGAGCCAACAGAGTGGTTTTTGAAGCATTTTTTTCACTCTATGGGATTTTTTGAAAAACAGCCCTGGATTTGTAGATGCTGCCTATTTGTGACTGGCTTGAAAGGTCATTTAAATTAGTATGAGTCTTTCCCACTGAGCTTTGGATCAAGGGCTTGTTCCCTTGTGGAAAAATCCTATAAAATTTATCAGGGATAATATCAATAGGATTCTATAGAAATCACTGTAAACATGTAATAGAGAATTATATTCCTGTTACTGAATTCCATAAGCAGGTCTGAAAATTCTACAGACAGGTTGGCAATCTTTACTCAGTTTTTGTAGGATTTTTTCATACAGGTTATTAAGCCAGAGTAGATAAATAACTGTGTGTACCATCTGCAAGACAGCCACATCCGCCTGAGTTACACACTGGTGGTTGATTTAATTGAGCATCAGGAAGACCTGTAGTGGATCAATTCTACTTTCTATGCTAAGTGCAGCACAGACACTCCATCTGCAAATCCAATTAGCCAATAACAGGACTTGTCAGAAGAATTCATCTGGCAAATGCATCTTCAGGGGCCACCAAAGTCAGTGGCAATATTATCAGGAGAAAGGGGAGAAGAAAGGATAATTGAGTAATCACGAAGGGAAAGACATTAGAAATGAATGTGTTTTATAAAGCACTGCACAAAGAATTAAAAAACTGTAATGAATAATAATAAAGCACAAGCCAAATTTTCAGAAAGCAACCTCTCTTTGTGTATGTGCAACTCTACACATGGTCTCTGTGAGCGCAGTTTCTTTATCTCTTGGTAGTGCTTGGAGGCCCAGATTGAAACTGGGACCCTCTGTTCTTGGTGCTGTACAGAATAAGAGAGTGTCCCTGTCCCAAAGAACTTTCAGTTTAAGAAGATAAGACAGACAAAGCAAGTGTTGTTATCCCAAGATTACACATGGGAAACTGAGGCACAGAAAGTATAAGTGACTTGCCCAAGGTCACAGAGTGAGTCTGTGGCACAGCTGGAAAATAAGCTCAGATCTCCTAAGTCCAATCCAGTGCCTTAACCTTGCAACCATCCTTGCTCATTGATATACCTTCACTGGTATGTGCAAATGGTTGCATTCAGTGTGAAAACTCAATTTGCAGGTACAAGTTCTGTACATTAGGAATTTGTACACATACACTCCAGCATCTGCATGTGCAAACAGTAGCGCTCAAAAATTGTGCACATACAAGAAAGGGCTGAGGACCTTTTGAAAATAGAGTCATAGAGTTTAATGCCAGACGGGCCCACAGATCATCTTGTCTGACCTTTTGAATATCACAGGCCATTAAACACTCAGCCGCTCCTGCAACAAGCCCAACAACCTGATCTGTGCTATTACAGCCCTCAGAAGACTAAACTGTTGTGTCTCACAGATAGAGAACAGGAAGGACTGAGGTGCACCAATGCAATACAATGGTAGCCTTAAAACTAAAACATCAGGTAAGATATAAGAGCAGCATACTCAAATACTAACACAAAGCAGCATCAGTAGAAAGGGGCTTCCCACGCAGGGTTCAACAGTGATTAAAATAGAAACCACTTCTGAAAAAGAATTATCTTCGGTCACTGCTTAACTAGGGAGAGGAAGGGGCTCATGAAGACATGCAATGTTGCAAGTACAAGAGCCCAGGCTTCGTCACCTACTAATCTGACACATGGTAGAACAATAAAATCTAGCTCTTCTACAGCACTTTTCAACTGTAGGCCAAAAACCCTGAAGTGCTCATAGTATCAAACAGTAGGTACCTGCCAGGAAAATGGTAAAAAAAACAGAGGGGCAGGAACATGTCTGGAACATAGCTAGATGCACTGTGTTTTGATCAGTGCAATGTCTCTGTTTTACAGTCCAGGGCTTGATCCAAAGTCCATTGATCAATGGATTTTGGATAGGTCCCTAGGGACCATCTTCACTTCTACACATTATGGTAGGGTGACCCAGTGTCTCAATTTTATAAGGACAGTCCCAATATTTGGTGCTTTTTTATATGGGCTCCTCTTTCCCCTCAACTCCTGTCCCAATTTTTCACACTTGCTATTATGGTCATCCTACATTACGGTAATTTTTATGTTTTAGTGTTTGCCTTCCATTGCCCTCCCATGCATAGGTGTTAAAAATGGTTGCTTTCTTTTATCAGCTCATCTACAATATTTCTTTCTACATGCTGTGCTGCACACCTGAGTATATAACTATTTGTCTAAAATCTAAAACAGTAATCTGAACAGACTTTGAGAATACTCCCTTAATAAACCTCCTGTAACAGGTCATTAGCTGTCCAAGCCAAGCAGTATATCATCTATACAATATTGTTTTAAGACCACTGAGGATGCTCTATCATGAGTAGAGTTGGGTTAGTAATGAATTTTTTTGGTTCACTGGCAGTTTTGAAAAGTGCAGAAGAAAACTGTGTCGAGTTGAACTGAAATCAAACTTTTGCAAAATTTGCAGCAAAATCTCAAAGTTTAAAATTTTGTTTCTGGTTAAAAAAATGTTAAACTTATAAAGAAATCAAAAGATTTCATTTGGATTTTGAACATTTTAGAAACGGTTTTGAATTTTTGAAACATAAAGACATTCCAAGCCCCCACAACAAAACATTTCAGTTTCCCCAGATTTTGTTGATTTGGGAGTGGTTGGGGGAGAAAAGAAAGGGATGTCTTAAACGAGCACTTCAGCGACATCCACACACATTGGTGACATTTGTTACCAAATCTGCATTTTTCACCAAAAAAAGCTTTGGCCAAAAATTTCACTCGGCTCTAATTATATGAGCACCTTTTGTGCATGTTGACGGCAAAGAAGTAAGTGCTTTTTAAATGCAATGCTGGGGCCAACCATGATCATGCACCTGAACATCAGGATACCAATTGTGGCAGCAAATTCAGATATGCCATGGTACAGTCAAAAGTGAAAAATCTTTGTTTAAAGGTTGTCTTTATGGGATGGGCATATATTTGTGTAACACAGCAACAGAGGACAGGAATTACTATTCTTTTAGCTGCAGCAGGCCCCTCAAATGACATTTACAGATTCTTTTTAATTTAACTTGAAAATGATGAGCTGCACACTCATTTTCAGGCTATCATAGCTACGCAGCAGCATATTAAAAGAAAAGGGGAAGAAGAACCATACATCCATTCCTTGAAGTGGTTGCTTCTTTGTAAGGAGAATGTGAACGATAATGTCCTTGAACTAATTTCTGACATTTACCAATATTAGAGAGACAAGGTGGGTTAGGCAATGTCTCTTACTGGACCAACTTCTGTTGGAGAGAAAGACATGTTTTCAAGCTTATACAGCGCTTTTCTTCAGGTCAGTGATCATTCTCCTGTGGTTACATAAAATGAGGGGCTCCAATTCTGAATTACTACAATGGAGCATGACATTCCAAGCATATGACAGAGATTATGCATATAACGGGAAGGGAAAATATGGTGGCAGATACCCTATCCTGGAGAGGAAGTTCTAACCTACAGCCTCCATTTCAGCCAGTGGCTAACCCTGTTGAAGCTTTGTGAGGAGGAGAGGTGTGACATTAAGAACAATTCAAAGGCAGAGGGCCAAGGGCACCTTGATATCTGGTAATGAATTTCAGTTGGCTTAACCAGTTCAAGTGTACCCCAATTCTTTAATGTCATGAAATGAATCTGATAAGTGTCGTGCAAGGTGTCAATGAAAAGCTCTGACTCACTGGTCATAAATATCATTGTGTAATTAGGTGAAAGCAACTGATGCAAAGTTATGGACATAAACTGAAAATATAATTCTTAAAATGTGTTTGCCAGCCAAGCAGGAGTTATCCCACCCTAGACAAAGGAATGTGGTTTGCCCACCTGGGAGTTACTTCCAAAGTGTTTTGAAAGACAATGAGAATGTACATTGCATAATCAGACCCATCAAGCTAACAAGGAGTGGGGGCATACATCACACTATCTTGGCAGGGGGAGGAGATTCATTCAAATACACGGGGGTGGCAGAAATTAAATACTTTGCATTTTAGCAGACAACTCCATGAGAGAGGAAGCAGCAGCAGATCGTTTCCTTCACGACAGACTCCATGTTGCCTATCTCAGTTGGAAATAGACTTTCAGCTGGAGGTATCCCTCAGAAGAATCCATTTCAGTGGTTCATTGGACTATAAATGAGAGGGGCAAAGAAACCGCAAATGATTTATCTTTTACCTAAGAAGACAAAGGTACCAATCCTTTGACTTTGGGGGATAGATTCTGACCCAGCGGTTTGGTCAGCCATCTTGCTGGAAACGAATTGAAGATTTTACCTTGAACTAAGTTTAGATTGTTAAATTTTAGTTACTAAAAAGCATTTTCTCCCTCTTTCTCTTGTAACCATTTCTGACTTGACTCCTTATGCTTGTACTCACTTGCAGTCTCTTTGGAATTAAATGAACTTGCTTTATTTTTAAATCTAAACCAATCCAGTGCTGTGTTTGAACTGAACTGTTCGGGAACTCCAGTTAAAGTAACAAACTGTTGGATATTGATTCTTTAGAGGAGCAATGACTGGGCTGAACATTTCAGGGCACACATTTTTGTGGAAATTCGGGGCTGGGGAGGGTGTGGAGTCACCGTACGAGTTGGCTGAAGAAGAACTCTCCCTAACCTCAACAGCTGGTCTCTCTCACCAAGAGAAGTTGGTCCAATAAAAGATATTACCTCACCCACCTTGTCTCTCCAATATCCTGGGACCAACACAGCATAAGTGCAAATGTCTGTTTGAGTGGATTCAGTCCAATCTCATTTTTGTTAATATGGCTTTTAGTGATTAGAAGCTAAAAGTAACATGCACAGTAGCCTGCAGAGAAAGAGACCATTTACTGTGCTGGTTTTTGGTTGAATTATTTGCACACAATGAGGAATTGAACAAAATGAATTTTGTGTGTTAGCTTATTACTAAAGGCAAACTTCTCCTATCATTCTTGCATGTCAGATCCAGATACTTCTGGAGAGAATGATTCTTCCCTTCCTACTTGGGATACGTAGGTGAAGCAGAACGTCTGCTCTGAGATCCAAATGCACAGAGCTGAGAGACCCTTCCTATATGCAGTTCCAAATTTTGTCCTGTCTTTATTCTCTACACTGCTTCCTTACCACTGCTCCTCTATCACCAGAGTTCAGGCAAGCTTCTGAATAGATAGTTTTAGCCATTCGCCCTCCAAAGGAACATTACTGGCTTTAAAAAAATCAAAATACACCCTGTTAAAAAGAGTACTCAGGAAAGTAGCCCATTAATTTTAATGAGACTATTTGTGTAAATCCTGATCTTGCTCCCCTTGAATGAAATAGGAGTTTTTGCCACTGACCTCAGTTTTAGTAGGATCTGGGCTTAAGGAAGGACTACTCATGTGAGACATGGTTGTCAGGACTGGGCCCTGGAAAGAGCCATAACAATTGGTAGCCACAGAAGAGAAACCAAGGATTAGGTCAAGGTGCTCAGATACCACAGTGGCTACAGCAATCGCTGTAGCTAGATAAATAGTACTGCAGCGGCATGTAGATTGAACTACCCTCTCATCACTAGGGATGGTCCTATCTTTGGACAGGGCAGTGTGGGGAAAGGTTGCACTACTTCTGCCTATGGGATAGCATTTCTATGGATAAATAGAGGACCTCAATGTCCAGAGCTGACACTTCAGCACTTTTCACCAGCGCTCAATTGACACCCACTGGGCCAGATTGCCAGTTGGTGGGAGTCAGTGTAGGTTCACAGATTTCCAGGCCAGAAGAGACCATCTAATCTGACCTCCTGTATCAAACAGACCAGAGATTTCACCAAGTCATTCTGGCATCAAACCCATAACTCCTGGTGGAACTAGAACACGTCTTTGAGAAAGTCTCGATTTTAAAGTCAATGGAACTACGTTGATTGACACCAGCTGAGGATCTGGGTCAAAACATTTTTTATTTTTTTAAAGAACACCTTTTAGAAAATGAGAAAGAATTTGACTTGACTTAGTGACTCCAACAGGGAATTCTGTGACTATGCAGCACAAGATCGGGAACTCAGCTACATTTGAAAATCCCTTTGTTCTCATTCCATTTTATCATTGATTAAAACGATTTACTATTCAATTTTCAAAGCAAAGACAACTAAACATGGTGTTGAATTAAGTGCTTTACTGGCATGTTGCCAAGAATAAGTTAATGATCATAGTACCAGGGCCGGCCTTAAGGAAAATGGCACCCTGGGCGAACTGTCTTTGGCACCCTTTAAGTACTGCTCCCCAAGTAGCAGGCTGCCGTTCAGCAGGAGAGCAGCAGCAGGTGGAACGTTGATGATGTGGCAGGTGTCATGCTGCCGGGAGGGTAGAGGGGACGCATGTGAGTATCTCGCTCTCGCCCTACAGACCCCATTTTCCCCTCCCCCTGCCATCCAGCAAGGCAAAGCCCTTCTGCAGCATCTTGACCATGGTGGCCCCCCACCCCTGTCCCCAACCATGTCAACCATCCACAAGGCTGGCCATGAATAGTACTGAGAATGAGTCACACGGGAAAATAAAAGCTATTTTCTGATGAATAATACACTAAGCTACAAATGGCTAATTTTTTAATCAATACAAACATCCACTCTACTGTCCTGTAACATAAATTCTATTTTTTATGCTAGGCTTTAAATATTACATGGAAACAGAATTTTACATCCCATTACTTTTTAACTGAGAAAATATATTTTCCAGGCCCGTAATTGGAGTTTAACTTTGCAAGTGTTTTGTTTCGAGAATGTGGAAGTTGACCTCATCAAAAATAAATAATTCACTGATCACAGTAGAGGATAGTTTGGATTACTAAAAATGTCATTTTACCTAACAATAAATATTAATGACACAGAGCTATTAAGGTGTCATCATTAATTAATTGTTGATTGTCTGTTTCCGCTCAGCACAACGTACCACCATTTCCAAATGGATGTCTATTTCTCTTCTGATTCTTCTTTATTTCCATAATTATTTCAAATCCCGTTAGCGCCTCTCAAAAAAACCCATCACATCCTCTACTGTCACTTGCTAGGAACAGCTCACTAAGGCAAATGCAGATCATCCTGAATTATTCCCAATGCACTGGCTCAAATGCTGGAGGACTGTCTGCTTGTCAGTGCTGACATGGTAGAGAAAAAGGGCTGTTTGTTTGAGACAAGATATGCTACTTAGTGACCTGGGCATGCATTGAAGAGGTAATGAATGCACACTCGGGTAGATGAAGCTACTTATTGCTTGCAGGCTCACTCTTTTCAACTGCAAAGATTCAGTAAGTAGTTGTCTGCCTCACTTCGCTGAAGAGACCAATCAAACCATAAGCACTTTTGCTGAAGAAAATTAAATTCTGATTTATCTTGTGGGGATTAAGTAATTTTGTTTTGTTTTTTTTACTAAAGAGCTTCATCATAATGTGAAAATACACTCTATCCCTCACCCCTTTACCCATCCACTAGCAATTCACCGCCATTTGCATTTAGGAGACAGACACTCATTTCAGATCTTAAGGATACGAGGCCAGATCCTCAGCTGGCATAAATCGGCATAGATTCATTGAAGTCCATGGAGCTACATGGACTAACACCAGCTGAGGATCTGGCCTGGTGACCTCTTTAATACTAAAAGCTGGAATAACTTTATCTGCCTGATTTCTTGCTCCTTGGAATAGCGTTAGTTGTCTGTAAGGCTGAGTTTGTATGTGCAGTGAACACTGTGAAAAGCCACCCACAGTAGTTACACTTACATTTTAGTTGTGGTAGTTCCCATTCCAAGTATAGAAAACACCACAACTATGACTGAGGTAAACACTGCGGTGCAGCACATGTTCAGTGTGTAGCAGCAGGCACTGTATACTTGTGTCTTTGCTCTCTACACAACATTAAGAACGTGAGGACACTCCCCTCTCCTCCCGGCCATAGCTGTTTCTAAATAACTCTGTTTCCTAACAATATGCAAACATACAAGGCCCAGCTACATACACACACTGCTGCTTTGTGTGGCTCTTGTGGCTTCTCCAATAGCAGACAAGGAGGCCTACAAGAGAGCTCCCAAACTATTTACAGAGATAGTGCCATAGCCCATATGCCTCTGTATGCTAAGCAGCAGCGGATTCCTTCACCCCATTAAAACACTGTGGTGATTTATTGCCCCCTAAAAACATACAACTCTCTCATTAGCATTAATGGGAGTCATTTAGTCATCACAAAGGATGAGTATGGACCCGAGGAACGAACATGAGGTAACTTGATGTTGTGAGCTCTTCAGGGCAGGGACTGGCTCACCCTGTACATGTGTTCAGTGCCTACTGCTAGGGAGCCCTGATCTTAATTGCAGCCTGCAGAATCCATTTAATATAACTAATAATAGAGAATTCTATGGTGAGACGACTACAGCTTCCGCCATGGCTACCACGGGTGGAGCGGCACCAGTGAAGAACAGCACTTACAAGTTCTCCCAGCATAGATACGTGTGACAGGGCGTAATGGTCTTTTAGCAGCCCTTGGAGATGACCCCAAAGCCCTGTCACCTCTTATCTTGGAAGTGTTCCTAAGAGGGGGCCTTGCCAGGCCAGACAACTGCCGCGGTTCTCTCAGAGTTAATTCCCAGCCAGAGCTCAGAGGTAGCTGAGGGAGGCACAGGCCCACCGACTGGGAGGGCCACAAAGGGGGCAATTTGAAAGGCCCTAGATGTCCATGATATATCAACATAAAGTATTAAAATTGTGATCCTATGGATCTGAGCCAGTCAGCTAGTTTTAGTTCAATACTCTGATGCAACCTAGCAGGCAAAGGACGCTGACTTTAATTTTTGTTGGCTTAGAGATTTTCTTTCCCATATTGAAGGAAGAAGGAAATACTCTGTTGCACTAACAGTGAAGAATTTAAAGTAGAGTTTTTTACATACTAGCATTCACGTTTCTATTATCCTTCAATATGGGATACATTAAATATTGATGAGTACTCCTCTAATTCCCACAACTAAACTCCCAAATTATCACTCCTTCCCCCAAACTCGTCCTCACCCCGCGCGCACGCACACACATACACACACACTTAGGCCAGGTCTACACGACGCGCGAAAATCGATTTTAGATACGCAATTTCAGCTACGAGAATAGCGTAGCTGAAATCGATTATCTAAAATCGATCTACTCACCCGTCTTCACCGCGCGGGATCGAGGTGCGCGGCTCGCCATGTCGATTCCGGAACTCCGTTGGTTTTGGTGGAGTTCCGGAATCGATGTAAGCGCGCTCAGGGATCGATATATCGCGTCTAGATGAGACGCGATATATCGATCCCCGAGCAATTGATTGTAACGCGCCGATATGGCGCGTCGTATAGACGTGGCCTTAGAGTCATGCATCTTGAATTATGCCCGCTTATGCTACATTCCTGAAGCAGAAAACAAATAGCAATGGTTTGGCAGCCCGATTTGGTTTGCTTTGAAATATACAGGAGTTTTCATGTTGACTTTAGTGGGAGCGGGATAGAGCCTGGGCGTCCCAGATGCCGCTGCTGCTACAGTAACAGTGATGGCGGCTGGGAGCCCCAGGCCCTTATAAATTGCCTGGGCAGGCTGCAGGGCTCCTAGGTGTGGTGCCGGCAGCCGAGCGGGCACGTGGAAGCCCTGGTCTTGCTGGAAGAGTGCGCCCAGCAGCGCATCCAGCAGCTCCCTGGGCACCAGCATCAGCTCGGCCCACTGACTGCTCTGCCCTGGGGCCTGAAATTGCTGGCGGTGGGCCTGAGGAGGAACTCCCATAATTAGATGATGCTAAGTTTATGTAGGTTCAGAATCTTAAAAGAAGGGTGTTAGTGTCAGAGGGGAGACAAGGAGGTGGTGCTGATCAGAAGCCCCATCAAGGAGCTCTGGGGAAACACGTGAGCTATGCAGTCTGGACTGGTATCAGAGGGGTAGCCATGTTAGTCTGGATCTGTAAAAGCAGCAAAGAGTCCTGTGGCACCTTATAGACTAACAGACATATTGAAGCATGAGCTTTCGTGGGTGAATACCCACTTCGTCGGATGCACGTCTGGACTGTAGTCGTAGGCTTTCTGAGTTTACCGCTTGTAAAATGGCATGGAAGGAATGTGCAGCTGTAGGCTTCTGCCAAGTGAGTGTCCATTTGGGCTAACGAAACACAACCCCAGCTCAGACATTAGAGCCTCCGGTGAATTTCCTTTGTCTTGTCATTCCACCCTCCAATGCACTGTAGAGCGAGTGTCTCAGGGAAACACCTGCAAATAATACTCACAAGGAACTCTGGAGAAAGTTACACAGCAAATACACAGTCAGCATTCAGAGTGGCAGCCGTGTTAGTCAGCATTTTCAACGGAGTGCTCAAATTTTTACTGTTATAATTGATTTATTTGCAACAGGCAGCACTGTACTTCTCCCCTGTACACAGGGGGCAGAGCGTCTGTATTCTGAAAAATGCCCCACAAGTCATTAATGCAACAGCATTGTCCAAGGTGGATTCAACTTCCAACATATTTCCCAGTTTGTACAATGCCATCCAACTGGGCAGTTGTGCTGGTGGCTGGTTTATTATGGCAGCCAATTCAGAGCGGATATAAAACAACACGCTTAGGGAGTTACACATCTGAGAAAAGGACCAGATCCTAAAATCCTTATCCCAGCAAAAAACTTCTAGTGAAGTCCATGGCATTGCTTATGTTCTGTGTGCACCCTGTGATAAGGCACAAAGAAATACATTGTTGAGGTCCAGAGAGGGACCTTTTTGCTGATATATCAGGTGCTGGCCATTGCCAAGGAAATTGGGTAGCTGGATGAATGGTCTAATGCCGTTTAGCAATTCCTATGGTGTGTAATAACTGAGATATTACAAACTTTTACATTTAAATGGTTATTTTCCAAGTTTGAATTAACACAGGAATGCTAATCTCTCCAAAAACCTAACAGACTAAATACCATGCTGCTTTAATGAGCTCCTGCTTTGTATGTGCCAGCACTATCGCTCTGTTGTCAAAATGTGCTTCTGCTTAATTAGCACCCACTATTCATTCTGTTTTGATTGTGTATCTCAAGGTAAAAATAAGAAGGAAAGGCCATAAAGCTGGCAATGCTCCTTCAGGAGTGCCCTTAGTTAGGATTATGGACAGACCCAGGGAGGAGACCCTGGCATGGAGGAGAAAAGTTAAAGAATCATAGACAGAGACAGAGAGTTGGACCTGGTCATCCATTTTTTATTATTCCATTGGGTTCTCAGGCTTTGGGTCCAGAAGTCACAGGGAATTTCCTTTTCTCTAAAGGGAGGGGGAGGGATAGCTGCTCCTCAAGATGAAGAAAAGGCAGGACAACCATCCATTCAGACTGTTGTATAGAAGGAGGAGGATATAACATCAGTGACCACACTGCCCCTTCTGCCTACTATAGCTGGTCTGAAATCCCTCCCCTGACCCCAAAATTTTCAATGAAAAAATTGAAATGTAGGTTCAGCATCTTAAAAGAAGGGTGCTAGTGTCAGAGGCGAGACAATTGTCCATGGAAATGTTGAGGGTTTTAATGAAAACTCTAAAACTAATGTTTTCAGCCAATATTGTGATGAAAAAATGAAGTTCTCTGTGGAAAACAGACACCTTCTATGACAAATCTAATTTGGTCAAAAACCTACATTTTTGACATAAAACAGTTTCAGTGAAGAGTATTTGAGCTGCTCTCCTCCCTACCCCTTTCTCCAACACTATCACTTCTGTTCTCTGTCCACCACCTCTATCCACATCACTTAGCACCTTCTCCTCTTCTTCACTTTAATGCTTCACCAGCACATTCATACTGGTGTTGGTGAGGGGACACCAGTAAATAAACAAACCTGTGCCCCTCAGTTTTCATCTACAGATATCAGAGGGCTTTCAAGGTGGAGGATCATTGTCTCTATTTTAAAGATGGGGAGGCTGAAGAGCACACAGCAATCAGGGGAAATGCAGGGAGGAGAACCCAGGAATCCTGAATCCCACTCTTCATTTTGTAGGAAAACTGTCCATGACTTGCTGGGACCCTTCCACAAAATGGAGGAAGCTGGAAGTCAGATGTTCTCCCCCATTTCAGAAAAGAATACTGAGATCACTGTACTGACATTTTACAGCATGTCATGTTAATGCAATACATGAGACAGGATGAATATGAAATTGCAGAACCACAAACTGTGGTATGCAACATTCTTAAATCAGCTTCTGTACCAGATGACTGGAGGATCGCTAATATGATGCCAATTTTTAAAAAAGGCTCCAGAAGTGATCCTGGCAATTACAGAGCAGTAAGCCTAACTTCAGTACCAGGCAAATTGGTTTAAAGTATAGTAAAGAAGAGAATTATCAGGCGCATAGATAAACATGATTTGTTGGGGATGAGTCAACGTAGCTTTTGTTAAGGGAAATTACACCTCACAAATCTATTAGAATGATTTGGGCGGGGAGTCAAACATGTGGACAAGATTGATTCAGTAGATATAGTGTTCTTGGACTTTCAAAAAGCCTTTGACAAGATTCTTCACCAAAGGTTCTTAAGCAAACTAAGCAGTCATAGGATAAGAGGGAAGGTCCTATCATGGATCAGTAACTGGTTAATAGATAGGAAACGAAAGGAAGGAATAAATGGTCAGTTTTCAGAATGGAGAGAGGTAAATAGCAGGATCCCCAAGGGATCTGTAGAGGGACCAGTGCTCTTCAATATATTCATAAATGATTTGACAAAGGTGAATAATAGTGAAGCGGAAAAAAAATCACTCAAGATAGTTAAGTCCAAAGCTGACTGCAAAGAGTTACAAAGGGGCCTCACAAAACTGAGTAACTCGGCAACAAAATGGCAGATGAAATTCAATGTTGCTAAATGCAAAGTAATGCACATTGGAAAACATAATCCCAACTATACATACACAGTGATGGGGTCTAAATTAGCTTTTACCACTCAAGAAAGAGATCTTGGAGTCACTGTGTATTGTTCTCTGAAAACAACTGCTCAATGTGTAGCAACAGTCAAACAAGCTAGCAATGTTAGGAACCATTCAGAAAGGGATAGATAATATAACAGAAGATATAATGCCACTATATAAATCCATGGTACACCCACACCTTGGATACTGCATGCAGTTCTGGTTCCCCAACTCAAAAGAGATATTAGAACTGGAAAATGCACAGAGAAGGACAACAAAAATGATTAAGGGTATGGAACAGCTTCCATATGAGGAAAAATTAAAAAGAGTGGGACTATTCAGGTTGGGAAAGAGACAACTGAGGGGGGATATGACTGAGGTCTATAAAATCATGAATGGTGCAAAGAAAGAGTTATTTGCCCCTTCACATAACACAAGACCAAAGGGTCACCCAAAGAAATGAATAGGCAGCAGGTTTAAAAACAAACAAAAGGAAGTATTTCTTCACACAATGCACAGTCAACCTGTGGAACTCATTGCCAGGGGATGTTGTGAAAGCCAAAACCATAATTGCCTAAAAAAATGAGTAAAGTTCATAGTCACTGATGGGCCTATCCTCTATTAGCCACGATGGTCAGGGACACAACCCTATACTCTGGGTATCCCTAAGCCTCTAACTGCCAGAAGTTGGGAGTGGACGACATGCGGATAGATCACTCAATAATTACCCTGTTTTGCTCATTCCCTCTGAAGCACCTGACACTGGACACTGTCGGAAGACAGAATACTGGACTAGCTGCACCTCTGGTCTGATGCAATGTGGCCATTTTTATACTCTAGTATAGCAGCAAACCCTTCTTGTTGGAGCCCATTTCAAAGGACGCAATGATAGTGCTGACCCCACCTTTGCAAAGGGGAAGGAGCTTGACACGTGTCTGCATGATACTAACAAAATATACCTGTGCAATATACAAAATCTCCTCACCACAAAGAAGAATAAGCCACTAAACCATCACAAAGAAGAATAAGCCACTAAATCCACTTTAAAATGTAATAAAAACATTGGTTCATGATGGGATGGCATGCTGGCACCTTGCCAGCCTGATAGTGCCAGACAGGCAGACAGAATTCAGATTTCACTGGAAAGCAGTGGAATACACGGGTGGCCCAAATCGAGGTGGGGGGGATTGTGCCCCCACAATGGAAATATTAAAGGAGTGAATCTAGTTTCCACCTCCTCCCCCATGTTTTCCACCCCCACTGCAAGCCAAGTATGTCCCCTCCCTGGACACAGCACTAGGGGGGACAATTTCATGAGCAAGACCTGGAAGAGGAACTAGAGCAGCTGCAGGAGATCACGCCAGCCACCGGGGAGCAGGTAGGACTCCCAGGACCGGCCCAGTCCAGCCTTGTAACCACCATGGGTCCTGGAAGAGCCAGCCTGCCTCTGGGAGGAGCAGGAGTAAGAACGCCAGCCTCCAGGGTGGGGTAGGGGACAGGGCACTGACATCTGGGCAGGGGATATCCATGCACAAGGCACCAGCCACCAAGGAGTGGTGCGGGCAAAGCACAGGGCACCAGCTACCAAGGCAGGCAGTAGGAGCTACTGGGATGCCCCTTCCCAGGCTGGAGCTGGCTGCCCCCACCCCAAGTCTTAGCAGCACCCCCACATCCCTTCGCCCCCCCATTCACAAGAAGCTTCTGACTCCCCTGGCGGAACATCAGAGGCTTTCCACGCTGATATAAAATGTACTCTATTGTTTTTTAAATCATTTTGCTGATGGAAGCAACAGTTACCCTTTTCTTGTCTATAACGGTAAAGCTCACTTCTCCACACCTCCGAAAGCCTCTGAATTTCCAACCTTCTCTAATTATTTCTGTATTCCCTCAGTCCTGCTCCGTTGCACCATTGTAAGTTTCTAGTGAAGGAGGACATTATTGTACCATGGAAGCAGCCTCTCTCGAGATATCAGGCCTGTTCTTCTGAGGCAGCAATGGGTATTCCTAAGTATATCACAGCATAGGCAGCATGATCCAGTAGTAAGGGCACTGGATTGGGTCACAGGACACCCGGGGTTCTCTACTGCTGGTTCTGCCTCTAACCCTCTGGGTGACCACGGGCTAGGCTTGCCAACTGTCTAATCGCACAAACCCAAACACCCTTGCCCCGCCCCCTGCCCCTTCTCCAAGGCCCCACGCCTGCTCACTCCAGCCCCCCTCCCTCCATCACTTTCACCAGGCTGGGACACAAGGTTGGCATGTGGGAGGGATGCAGGCTCTGGGATGGAGTTTGGGTGCAGGAGGACTGGGGCAGGTGGTTTGGGTGCAGGAGGGAATGTGGGGTGCTGTCTCTGGGAGGGAGTTTGGGTGCGGGAGGAGGCTCAGGGCTGGGGCAGGGGGTTGGGGTGCGGTAGGGGATTGAGGGTGCAGGCTCAGGCTGGGCAGCGCTTACCTTTAGTGGCTCCCAGAAGTGGTGGCATGTACGGCAGTGGTTCTGAGGCTCAGGGGTGGACATGTGGCTCTGTGTGCTGCCCCTCCCTGCACGCACTGCCCCCACAGCTCTCATTGGCCGCAGTTCCCCATTCCAAGCCAATGGGAGCTGTGGAGTTGGCGCTCAGGGCAACAGCAGCGTGCAGAGACCCCCTGGCTGCATCTTCTGCTAGGAGCCACTGCTGGACATGCCACCTCTTCCAAGAGTCGCGCGGAGCCAGGGCAGGTAGGGAGCCTGCCTTAGCCCTTCTGTGCCACCAGATATTTAGCAGTCTACCATCTCCTGGATTGGCTTTAGTAGCCTCCGGGAGATCGAGCCTGATTCCAGGAGAATCCCGGCCAGACTGGGAGGTTTGTCAACCCTACCTCAGGCAAGTCACTTTCCCCCCTCTGTTTCACCTTCCATGATGTCCTTATCTCTCTCTCATCCTCTATTTAGACTATAAGTTCTGTGGAGTAAGTCTCTCTCTTGCTATAAGCCTGTGTGGTATCTAACACAATGAGTCTTCCTTCTTGATGGGGCCTACAGGGTCAGTGTTTCTCAGATGAAGCCACCAGGGGCTTTTCTTGCAGCCACAGCTTCCTGGGTGGTGATTAGGAGGGGGGTGCAAAGCAACAGCCCTTCCCCTGGAGCTGCCAGCAGGGGCTGGTCCCTGGCCCCTTCAGGAGCCACATACACTGAAGGAGCAGATGGCCAGTGAGAATTCCCGGGGATGGTGGGAGGCACACGCAGTAGTGGCCCACAGCCTGTAATATGACTCTACAGAGGTGCAAAGGTCTGCATGAGTACAGAAGGGTGGGTGGGGCTAGGTGTGTGAAATACACATAAATACATGCCGCCTTTCCCACCCCCCACAGTGTAGTCTTAGGGCTAGATCAGACTCACCATAGCAAGAGTGATCCAATCTAGCCCTCAGGGAGCTCTATTTTCCTGTCTAAGGGTATGGCTACACTGGCACTTTACAGCACTGCAACTTTTGCGCTCAGGGGTGTGAAAAAACACCCCCCTGAGCGCTGCAAGTTACAGCGCTGTAAAGCCTCAGTGTAATCAGTGCCCATCGCTGCAAGCTACACCCTTAGAGGATGTGGTTTACGTGCAGCGCTGGGAGAGCTCTCTCCCAGCGCTGGTGCTCCGACCACACTCACACTTCAAAGCATTTCAAGTGTAGCCATACCCTAAACTGTGATCGTTTTCTAAGTAGTTGTAACTTTCTCACTGCACATTCTCTTTTCATCACCTCAGCAGTTATGTCTTTGCCCTAAATTACAAAATAAAGGCACAGAAAAATTAAAGCCAAAAAAGAGGTCTGAATTTTTTCCAGTTTCTTGGTGCAATTTCCCTCAGGGCGTTTAGAAGCCCCAGCGACAGCCTAACAAAACACACTGTGGATCACTAAGCAAATATACAGCAGCGTAGTCATCTCTTTTCACAAATCCCTGGCTATAATTAATTATTAAAAATGCACATTGTGAGGAATTGTTATGTAACTAAATGGATGCAGTACGTAATCCCTAATATTTTTCCCCCCAATAAAGATCTATGATGTTCAATTTTTCTCACATTTCAGAGTCTTTGCTTTGAATCTCTATGTAATTGTTTGAGGAAAGTGGAGATTTGTATAACTGCAGGCACCAAATAAACTAGTATTCCTGAGAGTGCAGAAAACAGAGCAGCCCTGCATTAGGCCATCACATTCCCTACATGGTATGTCACCACCCTGCACTGAAATGCAGAAAGGATGGAGGTGGGAAGGTAAGATAGAGCTGGTAAGTTGTTCATTGATCCAGTAATCACAACAGAGCTGGAAGTTTCTTAAAGACACCATGTCTTGCTGACATAGCTGAAGGAATCTGCTTCAGCACTGATGTACTGCCAGGAGGATAAGGAACGAGGCCTGTATGCTGCCCTTAAAAATACACCTGTGCAATCTCTGCAGAAGTCAAGCGGGAATCACATGCATGAGTACAAGCGTCGTGTCTGCAGCGTAAGACCATGAAAGGCCAAGTTTTAATGATTGGAGGAGAGAGCAATTTATTGAGTTAGGGCCTACTGGGTATGTTCCAACAGAGCCTGAAATAGTTACTGAATTTGACTCTGGCATTTCAAATACACAGCAAAGACACTACATTTTTTAAATAACAATATATGTTCTATACAAAGTGTATGCAATCCACTGGAAATGCACAAGTGCCATATGCAGATACACTAAGTAGATGACTGTTTACATACTCCAGAGCAATTTTTTGCTCAATAAGCAATAGCAGGATTTGCAAAGGGGATTAGCAAACCTATTAAACTATCTGACTCTTCCAAAAGTGCTCCCCTCACCTCCTCCTTTTTGGTAGCTCTGGCAACTATCCTGGTATAAATCTACAGCTGAGGCCACATTAGCTCAATGGGGTTTGATCATACTTGAAGTTCTGAAAAATCCAGTTAAGACTTAGAATGAATAGGTAGGCAAACACCAGCAGTGTATTATTGTAAACTGTTACTTTATGGGAACCAAACACAGTATCTGACAGATGCAGCACTCATTCAGCTGGAGTCCAAAACTCGGTATGTGTTATATTATTTGGGTCATTGTCTAAAAGGGACAGAAAACAGAGGATGTGATTAGTGACCTTAAACATGCTTCAGGCATAAGAATCACTGTGTTACAGCTCAACGTAACTAACGGCTTGTCTACATCATGTGGCAAAGAATGCCAGAGGGATGCAATCTGTAAAGCATACCAATGTGTGGCCCTGTAATTGCCCGGTGCAGACCCTGGTGGTGCACTCTAAAAGGTGCCTAGTTCACATTAACATCATCCTGTTTGAAACAGGAATACATCAACACAACTAGGTATCCTTTAGACTGTGCCCACAGGGTGTGCACGGGGCAGTTAGAAAGCACCATGTTAGAGCATTCTACAAATCACACCCCTCTAGAGTGCTTTGCCCGAGCCGTGTAGACAAGCTCTTAGTTGACTGTGGTTACCTTGAAGGTGTGAAGGCCACTTATCCTTATGTAGGGCATCACTGCATTCCTGTTCATCTGCTCCAAGAATTCTTCTCTCATGGGTAGGAGATAGCGCTATGTTGGGGGCTGGTCCAAAACTGTGGAATGAACTCCCACAGAAACTAAGGACAATCCCAAAATCTCATCTCCTTCTGCTCCAAGTGGAAAGACGAACGTCTCTTACAAATACATAGCAGCATGTACATCTGACGCTCTTCACATGCACCTCCAAATAAACAAAACAAAAAACCCAACAATCTACCAAACCACTACTCTGCACATACAATTCTCCTCCAGGAGAGGACAAACCACATGTGACAGATGTTAGTCATGTTGCTTAATGGACTATTGGAAGGTGCTCAGACACTGTAGCGATGATGGTGTTATAAGAACCAGTATGGAGTAGAATAGAATCCGCAATCCATTATCCCCATATATAAAGCAGGTAATGTAGTAGTGTATTGTATCATTATGAATGTCAACATAGGTTTCCACTCACATAGATAATTGTAGAAACAGTATTTTCAGATATGAGAGCTGGCTGACACGTAATGCTAAGAGTACCCTATACATGAAGCTTCAGGAGTTGCTTTGCTTACAGCTTCATCTGGCTAACACCAGAATGACAGAAACACATTTTGCTGTTTCTCTCCATTTTCACAGTGGTCTCATTTGTGCTGGTGATATCTTTGAAAGCATCCAGTACGAAATCATCTTTTTGCCTGATCCTTACATTTCTTCTTATGCATGTCTTGAATTAGCCGGTGTCGTCTGCAGAGAATAAAATGACAAACTATTAAACAGGGTATGCATATATACATATATTACACAAGTGTACTTGTATATGTTGTGAGTGGACATACACACAGAATGATATATCTTACCTGGCCTTTCCTCTTTTGCTGGATTCATGCTTGCTTGCGGTGATTCCAAACTTCTCATGGATACACGCACGCACGCACGCACACACACACACACTTTGATGCAGCCAGCCCATTGTCCTCATCAATTATCTTTGTAAGTTCACTTGCATTTCCCTACCTCCAGGGCAAAGAGACACAGTTGTATTAGGCTTGATTTACCACCATAATTAGACTTCACACTAGATATGTATAATGTATGAAATGTGATAGCTACTATGATTTACAGATGCTACTGCATTCTACTTGCAGTAGGAATTTATGAGCAGCCTCTTCATAGACGTCTGATGAAGTCCAGATCTAATGATGTCCATGTCAGTAGTTTCTGCTAAAAGAGACACTGAGGTCTTGCATAACAATGCTTTTTAAAGACAGTTGCAGAAATCAATTAGTGCACAGGCTGGCAACAAAACAGTACTTGTTAGTGCTTCCAATCCACACCATTACTTTGTCCTCTGACTTAGACCCAAGAGGAGACTTCTCTTCATTCAGCGAACATGGAGAGTAAAGAATGTGGCAGCATTAAGACAGACATTAACTGTGCTCTGGTGTCCTTTAAAGGCTTTGAGAGCCCTCCGATGGCTGTTGTGAAGTGGAGTGAGCTCCAGAGAGATGCCATAAAAGATGGCAAAGCTATCCTGAAACAAATATCCTGGAGAACATACTGAAAGATACGAGCAATAGGCTGAAAATACCAGGTAAATGGGACCTTAAAACCTGAGACCCTTGTTTTTTGATGATTTTGAAATGTTTAGCGTGATTAGCATGTTTGTGAGCCACACTTTAATATACTGGGCACACTATTGTCTCTTATCATCATCAGTGGTGTGTCACCAACAATAGAAATGATTATTTCCTGTCATCTTTAGAGACCACAGCTAAGTAGAAGGCCATCTGCCTGAACAGTACACAAAACAAACTGAAACTTTATCCACAGCAGATTTGGCTTGCTGCAGAGGTTCCAGAAAGCAGACAGATGGAGAGCAAGAAGAGGAAGCTAAAGAGTAAAGTGAAGCGCACCAAAGGAGGAAAATCTCAGTTCAATTGTTATTGGTATTGTAGTAAGATCCGGGCCTGATTTTGATAGGCAGTGTACAAACTCATAATACAAGACAGTTCCTGCTCCAGAGAACTCTGGATATATTTAGAGAAACAGGGCGGGGGAGACAGGCACAGAGGAGTGTAGTGACAGGACCAAAGTCCCAGTTCTGCCACTGACCTGTTCTGTGAATAGAACCCCGGTGGTCTCCATGATAGGCCAGTATCTTAGCCAGGGTACCGCACTGCCTCTCATAAAGCTTCTAGAACAGCAAACAGGCCTCTCTTTACTCTTCATGGCAAAGCAATGTGTGGCTATGATGTGAATTAAAACAAACCAACCTGTCAATGATTCTGAACATCATTAATGCTAGATTTATGCCTGGCATAAATAGCTCTATTCAGGGAGTGTTTAAATTTGAGGCATTAGATGAAAGATAAAAACTTAAATATGGGGCAAAAGGGCAGGGGGAGATTAAAACATCTGTTTATTTCATATCATTTCCCTCCTCTAATGGTAAATATCCTGTAAAGCATTCCCAGGGTGAAATCCTGGCCCTAATGAGTCAATGGGAGCTTTACCATTGACTTCAGAAGGGCCAGGATTTCACCTAAAAGTAGAGGGCTGGATTCTTTGACTAAAACACTCCCTTTCCTCTTTGCTCTGTGCACTGGCTGGCCTCCAGGAGGTTTCATCTCACTAGGTTTGTACCTACGAAGTTTGTGAAGTGCTTGGGATGAAGGGTGCAGTATCAGGCTATAAAGACACTCTACTGTGACTTTAACTAGGTTTCTGTCCATTGGTGTCCATGATTATCAGTGGACGATCAAGTGGAGGCGAGGTCTATGGTATAAATATCTGCCAGCATAGTTATGTCGCTCAGGGGTGTGAAGAGAGGTACCACCCCTGACCAATAGAGTTGCAACGGCAAAAGTCCCTAGTGTAAATCCAGTTGTCACAGCAAGAGCAGTTTTGCCAATACAGCTGATGGGGCTTGGAGGGGGTGGTGGGGCAGGTTTGGAATATACTAAACCATCAAAAGTGCAGGTTTGCTGATATAAGCTGCATCCATACTAATGTATAGGCAAAGCACTCCTAGCATAGACATGGCCAGAATCGCTCACAGGAAGCAGGAGGACATTAAAATGATCTTCTAAACAGGAATGTTTTCAAAATGGGCCATTCGTGCCCCACAAAGCTCACTCATGGAATGGAATGTCAGTGATGAGACCAGCACTTTAAGTGCTAAAAGTAAAGCAGATTGTTCACCACGCTTGGCCTGTAAGTGGGGGACACGTGAAAATAAATACATCATGCTGAGGCAGAGAGGAATAATTCTATTGATCTTCACAGGAGAGACGCAAACAGTGTTTGCTGCAAGACTAGTGCTGCTTGTGTTTCCATTTGTGTGTGGAAATACGAGAAAGCAACAGCCTGCAGAAGAGCTTCGAGTGCATGGGATGCGGTACAGAACTAGCTATAGCTTGTTTTTTGTTTGTTTTTTTTTTGTTTTTTTTAAAATGAGAAAGAATAAGTGAGTTGGTAACATCAAGGCAATTTTAGCACATATAACCCTGTCACTACAGAGCTGGATTCTTGCTTGGGTGCCAAACACAAAACCACCAGCAGCTAATCAATTCATTTATCTTCCTATTTACACTGTGTTCACTTCAGCAAGTATCCCTGTTCAGCAGAGGCTCCCTTTGTCAATGTGATGTGAGTTAACGAGACTTGTGTCTAACTGTCTAAACTTCACCGGTGACTAAAGCTAGAGCGTACTCTCTAACCCACTTCTCCAACGGGAAGCGCTACTGATTGGAGTTGGTCAAAACTCAATTTCTGTTTCACTAGCAATTCTGTCAAAATCTATAGGATTTTGGAGGGGAAAAAAGACTGGTTTGGTTGAAATGGTATTTGCTGACAGAAAACTTTTTACAAAATGTTCCCAACCAGATCTTTTGTTGATCTCTTAAATGGCTAGACAGGAACACCAGGTGTCCTGCATTCAACACACCAGGGCTCCTAGAAGTTCATCGTAGGTTGTGTTTTGCTCAGTAACAGGAGTAGCACAGTAATTATTTTTATGTTGTTGCTCTGCATGACATACAGTAACTTCCCCTTTGTTCTCGGCCATGCTGGGTTGTAACAACCTATATTGCTTTCTGCAGCAGCACCAAGACAACAGGACAACCAAAGCCTCCTTTGTCACCGTGAGACACACTTTTAGGCCTCTGAACATGAGTTTATTGTATTTTTGACAATTGGTTAAAATAGAATTTTGAACCATGGTTTCTAAAGAGAAGAGAGCTCTAAAAAGGCAGCTTACCACCCCACTATTTAAACCTTGAGTGTATATAAACAAATACACACACAATTTCACTTAATTGGGACATACATATTATTAGCAGTAAAAAACACTAACCCCTCTGTACCAGATATGGTCAGACTGTTAACTCTGAATAAGTTATCCAGCAAATTAAGCCCTTTCAAAAACTTCAAATTGATCCTGATTTGTGTGAATATATTTGTTATTTTCCAGTAGTCACTGAGTCACATGGTATTACCATATATACTCGTTCATAAGCCAAATTTTTTTATTAAAAAAGGGAAGCACGAGAGAAGGGGATCGGCTTATGAACAGGTATAGGGAGGGAGAGGTGGGACACCGCCCCTTCCCCCAACGGAGGGAGCAAGGAGAGGCCACAGAGCCAGAAGGGAAGAGGCAGGGTCAGAGTCTCTGCTTCTGGTCATGCTGCTCTCCCACCAGCCTCCAAAGCTGCTGCAGCTCCAAGGCTGGCAGGCTGCAGCCCTGTCGCTCGGCCCCACTCCCCAGGGCAGGCTGTGGCTGCGCCGCAAGGCCCGCTGGAGCACACTGCAGCTGTGCAGCCCAGCCCAGCCTGCTGGAACATGCTGCAGCTGCGCCGTCTGGTCTGGCTCACTGGAGCAGGCTGCGGCTGTGCTGCCCAGCCTGCTGGAGCAGCTCCAGCCAGGTCAGAGACATCCTCCCCTGGCCTTCCCCAGATAAGGCAGGAAGGGGAGAGTGTGGGGGTCCTGCACTGGGGGTGGGGTCATGTGGGGGGCGGTCACAGGAGTTACTTCCCTGACTCCCAGCTTCTCCCGCCCCCAAATTTCCCCATCAGCTAATATCCCGGCCCATCAGGGTAAGCCACTGGTAGGCCAGGACAATTTGTTTACTTAGGTTTACCTCTGTGCCTGCTGACGCTCGAGGTAAACAAACCATCTCAGCCCACCAGAGGCTTATCCTGATGGCCTGGGAGCCAAAGTTTGCTGATCCCTGAATTATAGGGTCAGCTTACGAACAGGTTATAAAAATTTTCCATTTTTACTTATCCATCTTGGGGGGAGTCTGCTTATAAATGAACTGGCTTATAATCAAGTATACACTGTATTTCTGCTCCCTGCCTGGATGACAAGAATAATCAATGAGTTATGAATAGCACAGGGATCGGCAACCTTTGGCACGTGGTCCTGGCAGGCTGGGCTGGTTTGTTTACCTGCCACGTCCATAGGTTCGGCCGATTGCAACTCCCACTGGCCACAGTTCGCCACTCCAGGCCAATGGAGGAGGCGGGAAGTGGCGGCCAGCACAACCCTTGGCCCGCGCCACTTCCTGCAGCCCCCATTGGCCTGGAACGACTGAACCTGCGAACATGGCAGGTAGACAAACCGGCCCGACCCGCTTACCCTGATGGGCCGCGTGCCAAAGGTTGCCGATCCCTGGAATAGCAAATGTTCCTGAAATTGCTAAATATCCCCTGTTCAAATGAAGCCATTGTCCAAATACTGTTGGGAACATAAACCTGGTTTCCCAATATGGAACAATAAGGGATATGATATGATACACCAAAAGCAAGTGTCACTGGAACTTGAACAAAAGCTCATGATGCAGTTTCACCCCAGTATTCTACCAGCTCTATTTTTAAACACAGAAGTTGCCAATGAAGATTAAGAGAAGAGCGTGCTCACTTTGTCAAATCCTTCCCAGCTCAGTGCCATAGAGCAGAAGTGGATTTGATAAAGATATTTCCAGTGTGTTCTCTCACTCCTGTGTGGTGAGGAAAAAGAAAGACTCTGTTTCAGGGTCTTAGCACACAGGACAGTGAGGTGCAAACTCTTCTTGGGATCTACCCCTGACTGTTACCTACTCTCTCTAGCACTGGGCAAGTCACTTAACTTCTCTGCCTCTGTTTCCCCAACTGAAAAATTGGAAATAAGATTAACTTAGCTGTTACTCAGGGCAGCTTTGAGGATTAGTCCATGAATGTCCGAAGAGCAGAGTGTGAATTACTACTAGGATTAAACAGGTGACAAGACCGCAGAACCACACGAACTGGGGGAAAACGTTGATTTTAAAAATATTAGAGCCTCAAAAGGGCTGCAGAAGTGAGTTTGTAGCTCCACCCCCATCATCCTCTCCCCCTCTCTCTCACACACACACACACACACACACACTCACTTCCAGGGTAGTTATGAGCTTGATGCAGGAACCATTTGGTGATCTTCTCTAGCCTGCAGGGCCGGTGCAAGGATGTTTCGCACCCTAGGTGAAACTTCCACCTTGCGCCCTCCCCTGTCCCCGAGCCCCCGCCCTGAGGCGCCCCCCATGCAGCAGCTCCTCACCCCCCACCCTCCGCCCTGAGGCACCCCTCCTGCCCAGGTTCACCCCTGCTCTGCCTCCAACCTGAGCATGCCATCACTGCTTCACTTCTCCCAACTACCAGGCTTGCAGCACCAATCAGCTTAAGCGCCGCAAGCTTGGGAGGTGGGAGAAGTGAAGCAGCCACGGCGTGCTCAGGCAGGAGACGGGGCATGGGTGAGCTGGTCCCCTGCATGCCACCGCCCCCCCTTACTTGCTGCAGGCAGCCCTCCCCGTGCACCCCTGCCCCAGCTCCCTCTGCCTAAATGTCGGCGGCGACCAGGGCGGCCGAAAATCCGGCTGCCGCGGTCACTGCCAAAGAAAATGCTGCCCCCCAAATCCTAGCGCCCTAGGCGACCGCCTAGGTCACCTAAATGGTTGCACTGGCCCTGCTAGCCTGTGTTATGCAGGAGGTCAGATTAGAGGATGAGACTGGTCCCTTCTAGCCTAAAGTCTATGAAGGGAGCTTTTCCTTCCTCTAACCCCTCCAGCCCTAAACAGCAGCAGATCTTTTCTCCCTTCTCTCCTCTTTCTTAGTTTCCCCCACCCATGGCATGGGATAAAAGAGTTGGGGAGAAAGAGAAGGTCTGTCTGTATGTCTATCATGCCAGGAGAGATAGAAGCAAACCCACTTGTCTGGTCTGCTTTGTGAGGATCCTGGGTGCCATTATCTTATAATGGGGGTTTTGCTATATCCTTCAACTCCACTGACTTCAGCAACTTAACAAGAGACTTGTTCTGCAGTGGAGCTCTGTAATAAGAGACCCAAAGCAGCACTCAAGTGGGTTGTGATGTCACAAAAGCCTTCAGTGGGATTCATTCCATGAGAATTGCTGCAGCCTGTTTGTTGACGCTTTTTTCATATATGTGGATCCAAGTCTATCAACCCCATTTTTAAGTTTGAAAACGCTGAAAAAAAAGTTGTGACTGCAGCCCCCCATGTCAGAGGAGTAAGAAGAAAAAGGGTTAAATAATCAGTGCTAGTTACAGAAAATGGGCCCACAAGCCTAGAGTAAAGCAGGAAGGGTTTGGCCCATATCGTTTAAGAATAAAGGCAGAGGTTAAGGTGTCTGCTTTCCCCTGTGTGCACCTAGGTAACTCGCACTAACTGGTTCAGTGCTAAGGTACCAGAAGGGTCAATGAGATCCCTCGGACATCCCCTTTGACAGTTGCTGTTCCATGACATTTCAAAGACCACGGCCTTGTTCTTCCCACACTCAAAAGGCATGGTGGGAACAGGCCATGAAAGGGTTAAGTCACAGAGAGCCAAGGCCCCGAAATGTATATCAGGCAGCTGCAGATCTGCCCTGGGTGCTGATGACATGTATGAATCACTCCAGCTACATTCACATGGTGGATATTGTCACCAGAAGCAGAAGTGCCTGGCAATACTGGGCTATTTTTAATTTTCATCTTGAGCTTTCAGGGAAGTTACAGGCATTTATGGCTCAGCTTAGGGAATTTCCCTGGGATATTTCCATGCAAAACTCAGAGGGACCACAGCGGTGTGGCCAACCAAGCATTTGTCTTCCTACATCCAGGCCTCCTTACCTGGAGGCTTTTGCATGCTTTCCCTTTCATGCCCAGGGTCGGTCCTGGCAGGGCCGGCTTTAGGAAGTGCGGGGCCCAATTCGAACAGTTTTGACAGGGCCCCAGCAGGGATGACTTCAAAAAAAACAAACCAAAACAACAACAACAAAAAACACGTGGGGCTTGTACTCACCAGGTGGTTCTCCGAGTCTTCAGCGGCGGGTCCTTCACTTACTCCAGGTCTTCAGCGGCACTGAAGGACCCATCGTTGAAGTGCTGCTGAAGACCCAGAGCGAGCGAAGTACCCCACCGTCGAAGTGCTGCCAAAGACCTGGAGCGCCGCCGGGTGAGTAAAAATTAAAAAGGCACCTCTAGCCAGGGAAGGGATTCTCACTGGGTACGGGGCCCTCTTAGGCGCGGGGCCCGATTTGGGGAAATTGGTGGAATAGGCCTAAAGCCGGCCCTGGCTACTGGTTTAGCAGGCTGCTCCCAGCCCTTTCTGGCTTCAGTGTTGGTCTCAAATCCAAGGACTCTGCTGGAGCCTGCTCATTCCTAGTAGTCTCTGTTCTTCCTGAGCATCTCCCCTTCACTGCAGCCCCCTGCTGCCCTCCACAGAGAATTACCCAATCCCACTCAGGTGAAGTTCATCATCGATTCAGGGTTGGCTCAGCCCCAGGCTCTCCAGGCAGGGGCAAGTCATCCTGTTACAGGGAGACAACACAAAACTCCTTGATTTTACACTGAGAGCGAAGCATTAGTGAGATGGTACCAATTCTATCATGCACGAATCCAGCGTGTTCAACAAAGCAGACACAGGGCCGTTCTTACTGTGACTCATTGTTGACCAGGCACATAGTGAAGACAAAAGGAAAGAGGGAATTATTCTACCCACTGGGTGTTATTAAAACTCACTTCAAAGATACGGGCTTGCAGTCAGTCCAACTGAGGCTGCAGTTCCATAGTATTTCACAGCTAAGAATTGAGCTCCTTCTGACTGACACTGACGACTCAGGTACACCTCCACCTCAATATAAGGCTGTCCTTGAGAGCCAAAAAATTTTACCACGTTATAGGTGAAACGAAACCGTATTATATTGAACTTGCTTTGATCCACCGGAGTGCGCAGCCCTGTCCCCCCGGAGCACTGCTTTACCGTGTTATATCCAAATTTGTGTTATATCGAGGTAGTGGTGTACTTAAATGTGACAACACTGGTGATATAGAGAGTCAGTCATCTCAGAACTAGGCCAGGGAGAATTGATGAAATACGAAACAGAGGTCATTAAACGAAACAGCATGTGGTCATTAAAGATCTTGAGATACATTATACAACAGAACAGCAGCTGGGTAGATTCCAGCACAATACATTTCTCCTACGCTATTAACTGAATAAGTGTTCTATCATCATCATCTTGGCACTGCTAGTGCTGTGGAAGGGACCTCCACTGCAATAAGGCAATAGAGCTATGCCAATTTACACCAGCTGAGGATATGGGCCATTATTTATCTCAGGGCTTTCCACAGCGCTCATGAGGGTTGAATTTAAGTGACTAGCCTGCACTACCTCCTGTCACAATGGACAACTCAGCACATGGATCAAAGGCTGATTACAAACTACAGTCTATAAAATTCCAGTCTAGATTAAAGAGGCATACTTAAACTATATATACAATTACAGCCAAACAGCTACGAAAAAACCCCCAAAAAGGCTGCAAAGTCAGGTGATCAAAAGCTAGAAAATGCCAGAGTTATGAATGAATGTTATGCGCGCAGCCTTTTTTCATTACCTTCGTATATATTAGAGATGGCTGACATTTTTTAACAAAAAAAGGTTTATTTTCCTTTAAAAACGGCCTTTTATAGAAAATAGTTGCCATTGTTTTTCCACAAACAATGTAATGCCTTTTTTATTTCTTCTCAAAAGTATCAAAATTCTATCTTCACCCAAAAGATAAATTTGGATAACGACCTTGACAAATAGGAGAACTGGTCTGAATTCAACGAGTTGAAATTAGTGAAGACAAGTGCAAAATACTTCACTTAGAAAGGAAAAATCAAATCCACAGCTACAAAATTTGGAATAAGTGAGGAACAACAGCTGGCTAAGTGGTAGTACAGCTGAAAAGGATCAGGAGGTTATAGCGGATCACAAATTGAATATGAATCAACTATGTGATGCAGCTCCAAAAAAGCTCATACAATTCTATGGTGCATTAATAGGAGTGTTGTATTAGACACAACAAATCCTGCATCTTGGCAGGTGGTTAGACCAGATGACTCTTGCGGTCACTTCTAACCCTATGATTCTATGTAAGTGACGGGGGGTAACTGTCCTGCTCTACTTGGCACCAATGAGGTTTCCGCTCGAAATCTTTCTCCAATTCTGGGCACTGCATTTTAGGAACAATGTGGATAAATTGGAGGAAGCCCAGTGGAGAGCAACAAAAGTGATAAAAGGTTTAGAAAACTGGACCTATGAGGAAAGGTTAAAAAAACTGGGCATGTTCAGTCTTGAGAAAAGAAGATTGAGGAGGGGGACTTGATAGTCTTCAAATATGTTAAACTCTGTTACAAAGAGGACATTGACCAGTTGTTCTTCATGTCCACTGAAGGTAGGAGAAGTAGTAATGGGGCTTAATCTGTAGCAAGGGAGATTTAGGTTAGATACTAGGAAAAAACTTTCTAACTATCAGGATAGTTTAGCTCAGGAATAGGCTTTTAAGCGAGGTTGTGGAATCTCCATCATTGGAGACTTTTAAGAACAAACACCTGTCATGGATGATCTAGGAGGTATCCTCGTTCCTGTCTTAGAACAAGGGGTTGGACCTGATGACCTCTAGAGATCCAATTTAAATTTAATCACAATTTAAAAAACAAGAGAGAAAAATGGCCCAAGATTTGAAAACAACTTCCACACTTTTTACAAATATAGATTTTCATTTTTGGACTACACTCTGATCGTCTCGCCCATTGTCATTCAGGAAGTCTGTGGCAGAGCCAGGGATAGGGCCTGGTTAGTTCTCTCCAGCACCCTCTCTCTTCTTGAAACCCTCTGCCTCATTCACTATCCATCCTGTGCACTGAATGAGGCGGTCCTGTAGAATAGTAGGAGATCATAGAATTAGAGACCATAGCATAACACATATACACAAAAGGGAACCAAATTAATGTGGCACATGTTATGAGAGGTGTCCATAAATATGTAAATAGTGAATAGATAAATTGCCAGCAGATAATGCTCAAAAATATATAGCATAGTTCCTGGGGTTTGTAGAACCAATAAAACTTCTGGTTGTGCCCTGAAATTGGCTTTTGTTGCAGCTCCGTACAGCAACCTTAATTCTGGCATTTCCTAACTTTTGGTGTTTGACTTTGCACCCTTAATAACATTCTTTTGCCATTGTTTTGTGTGTGTGATTTTCTAGGTTTTTTAAAAAGCAAACTTGGAAAATGCAGAAATTCCATCATGAAGAACCATATTGACCCTTCAGATGGACGATCATCAGGAATGGACCCCAAGACCTTTAAATCCACATCCTGTCTGAAGGAGTGACTGATAGCAGTAACAGGCGGACCAGCCTCTAGAGGGGAATGTGACACACTCGTTGACGGTAGTTTACATAACGATTAGCTATATGACAAAGGAATGTTGGGAGTCAGGAATCCTAGTTTCTGTTCCTGGCTCTGGGGAGGAGTACAGTCTAGTGCAGGGGTCGGCAACCTTTCAGAAGCGGTGTGCCAAGTCTTCATTTATTCACTTTAATTTAAGGTCTCGCATGCCAGCAATACATTTTAATGTTTTTAGAAGGTTTCTTTCTATAAGTCTATAATATATAACTAAACTGTTTTTTAGTAAATAACTATTGTAAAGTAAATAAGGTTTCAAAATGTTTAAGAAGTTTCAATTAAAATTAAATGAAAATGCAGAACCCCCTGGACAAGTGGCCAGGACCCAGGCAGTGTGAGTGCCACTGAAAATCAGCTTGCGTGCCGCCTTCGGCACCCATGCCATAGGTTGCCTACCCCTGGTCTAGTGGTTACAGACTGCACAGCCACACAGATTTGCAGACTCAAGTCCATAACCTCTGATAGTGGAATAGCATACCATTTTATTCTTAATTTGTAAAAATATTAAAATTAATATTTTGACCACAGTCAGAACCCAAATGAGAAACTGAAGGCATGAATTCCTCTCTCCTTCTCAGGCCAGAGTCTTACACTTAAAATAATCAGTGCATCTTTAAAAGTACTATAGTATGTGGCTTTAAAATGACTCGTTGTGTTCTGAAAAGCACACATGAATTGCTAGTGCCTCAGAGCTATTCATAGTCTACCTGTCAGGAAAATTCACAGATGAACCAACTAGCAAGAGACATGTTATCCAACTGTGAGTTTCTCTGTGTTTGGAATTGAAGAAACACAAAATTACATAAGGGGATTGATTCCGTGGGTTCTGTTCATCGCAGAGACATGCTGCCACCCATTTCATTTCTCTGTTTAGTTTTTTTGGGGGTGGGGTTCTCTTACTCAACTGAGCCCCATTTACACTTTTCTGAACTTGAAACGTCACAGTATTTCTTTCCTGATGTTGCATTATATTGTGGGACTCATTTTATAAACTGGCCATGTGCATTCTTGCATGAAAAATTATTCACACACCTTTATGTATAATTTATGTATACAATTGCACATACATACTAGGCAAGTTCCCCATTGAAATAACTAGTTCTGCACCTAACCGGCCATGGGGGTGTACTGTTACCCCATGTGTACATGTAACTTCAGGAAATGGCAGTGTAAGTTAGGCACACAATTACCCATGAATTTTTGCAGCCCAGTTGCATGCAGTCACCATTTACAGAATCAAGGGGATTTGTTTGTCACTGGGCACACTGTCAAACAATCCTAAAAAGCTTCCCTGTGAATGAATAGCTGACTCCAAGAAAAGACGGTTACTCACCTTTGTAACTGTTGTTCTTTGAGATGTTTTGCTCATATCCATTCCAATTAGGTGTGCGCGTACTGTGTGCACATTCGTCAGAAGATTTTTACCCTAGCAACACTCAGTGGGTCGGCTGGGTCGCTTCCTAGAGTGGCGCCGCCATGGTGCTAGATATATACCCCTGCCGACCCAACAGCCCTTCAGTTCCTTCTTGCCGGCTTCTCTGACAGAGGGGAAGGAGGGTGGGTTTGGAATGGATATAAGCAACACATCTCAAAGAACAACAGTTACAAAGGTGAGTAACCATCTTTTCTTCTTCAAGTGCTTGCTCATATCGATTCCAATTAGGTGATTCCCAAGCCTTACCTAGGCGGTGGGGTCGGAGTGAGATGTTGCAGAATGTAAAACTGCTGAGCCACACGTTGCATCATCTCTGGACAGTTGAACCAGAGCGTAATGAGAGGCAAAAGTGTGGACGAGGACCAGGTAGCTGCGCAACATATCTCCTGGATGGGTACATGAGCCAGGAAGGCAGCAGATGAAGCCTGAGCCCTGGTAGAATGTGCAGTGAGGTGGCTTGAGGGAACATGAGCCAAGTCATAAAAAGTACGGATGCATGCCATCACCTAAGATCAGATCCTTTGGGAGGAGACAGGTAGGCCCTTCATTTGATCTGCCACAGTGATGAAGAGTTGGGGCGTTTTACGAAAGAGTTTTTTCCGCTCGATATAAAATGTGAGCGCTCTACGGACGTCTAGAGAGTGCAATTGTTGCTCCCATCGTGATGAGTGTGGCTTCAGGAAGAAGACCGGAAGGAAGATATCCTGGTTGACATGAAAGGCCAATACCACTTTAGGGAGGAACGCCGGGTGTAGTCGCAACTGCACCTTGTCCTTGTGAAACACAGTATACGGTGGGTCCACCGTGAGAGCCTGAAGCTCGGAGACTCGTCTGGCTGATGTAATGGCTACGAGGAAAGCTGTCTTCCAGGACAGGTATAGTAGCGAGCAGGTTGCTAACGACTCGAATGGGGCAGACATAAGCTCCACTGTTCCAACGACCGACACGGGCGGTAAGAATGAACTGAAGGGCCGTTGGGTCGGCAGGGGTATATATCCAGCGCCCTGGTGGCGCCACTCCAGGGGGCGACCCAGCCGACCCACCGAGTGTTGCTAGGGTAAAAATCTTCTGATGAACGTGCACGCGGCACGCGCACACCCAATTGGAATTGATATGAGCAAGCACTCAAAGAAGAATAGGAGCTGACTCGACAAAGTGGTTATTCACCCACAAAAGCTCGCGCTTCAATACGTCTGTTAGTCTATAAGGTGCCACGGGACTCTTTGTTGATTCCAAGAATGTTCAGAGTAGCTGTGATGTTATCTAATTAAACTATAATCATGCAAATCATTATTGCTACCACTGTTCTATAACTGCAGGGAATCTTATACAAAGTGTGACACATGTCCAGAAAGGGTTAAGCATCCTGCAGGCTAATTGACCTAGAGTCAACCTGTACAGACATGGTAGAAATGGTAATTAGGGCCATTCCTTGCTAGGTAGGCTAGAACTTTGAAATGCAAACCGGTACTGCTAGAAATTAGAGCTAATGCTGATTGTATGTGTGTACTCGTCCTGCTAAATGTGAGCCCTATCAACAGACAGTTCCTGTCTGTCACTATAGCTGTTGATTCAGAGATCAAAAGGGAATATTAACATTTGAATCTTGGGTGAAATAATGTCATTGTCTATATGTCTCTTAAAAGTTTGTGACAGACTGCCTAATGGATAAATTGCTTTATGTTAATTCATGTAGTTAATTACTGATGAGGTTTGGGAAAAAGAAGGTTACATCAAAGGCCTATTGTTCACCCAGGACTGTATGGCTACTAAAAAACTGCATAAAAGCCCCTTGGGTCCTGATCCTGTCATCTCAGAACTGCTTAAGTTTCATCAGGAGAAGTGTGATTCACAAGATTGACATCCCAGTCTTAAAATGAAGAACCTTGAATAGGATATTGGACATTGGACTATAACCTATGGACTAAATTCTAAAAGAACTCTTTGCAACTACAAAGCTCACCATATCTGCTACTAATCTGAATTTCAATATTGTACTCATATCTGTACGTATACTGATCTTTCAACCAACACTCTCTCTTTTGTTGTTTAATAAATTTTTGTTTTGTTAATAAGAATTGGCTGTAAGCGTGCATTTGGAATATTAATTAACCTGGTGGGTAATGTGTCTGATCCTTTGGGATTTGTAGAACTTTTTCATATGATGAATAAGATTTTCAGTAATCCTCATCATATTTGACTTCGGTGTCTGGGTGGAGATCTAAGGCTAGGTTAGTTTAAGGAACTGTGTTGTTGTCTTCTGGGTAACTAGTGAGGTATTATAGAAGCTGTTTTGTGCTGGCTTGGTAAATCTAAGTATTGGAATACCCACCAGCTTTGGGGATTGTCTGCCCCATTCTTTGCAGTTCACCCTAACTGAGTGACCTCAGTTGGCTCCCCTGGGACGCCAGTCACAGTAGCCCTCAGGACGTCATATCTGTATAGGAGAAAACTTATAGGAAAGTCTTCTGGCTCTACCCAAATGGAGGGGCAGAGTAGAAAGACCAAAGCCCAGACTCTAGATTTTCCAAAGGAGGCTAATGGATTTAGCCACATCTCTTCCATTAGGGCTAGAGGCTTATCTTCCATTAATTGTAATGGAATTAAAGTTAATGCAAGAAATGTGCCTAAATCCCCTGGACAACTCTGACAATCTCAGTCTTGGCATCTAACTAGCATTTTTCTCCCTTGCCCAGTCACGAAAGGCTGTGGCTCTTCCACAGCTCAACATCTGGCAACAGAAGTTCACTCTCCTGCTGACAACAGAGCTAGAAGTTCTAACATTAGCCCAGAACAAAGGGTTTGATTGCAAGGGGCAGTGTGCAGCTGCACTATCTCGGAGGGAGTGCCAGGAGCCATGCTGCCTAGGAGAAGCAGAATGCCTGTGGGAACTCCCCAGTGAGCAGAGGCAGCACCCCTGTTTCTACACCTCTTGCAGGAGGAAACTACCCCTCACCTGTGAGCAGCGGGGAAGAGGGAACCATGCCCCATTTCCTCCGTGCAATCTGCTCCCAAAGGAATAGGGGTGGAGCAGCCTCTGCACTCCAGTGGCAGCAGTTCCATCAGGTCTCACAGCTTAAAAAGCTTCTGTGTCTGACCTACAAAGTCATCCCAGGTCTGTAATGAAACAATTCTGGTGCCCTCCCCATCCTGTCCTGCAGCTCTAGGGCCAGATTCTTCCTGGCATTTAAGCATTAGGAAAACAGGCGAATGATTAGCCCCAAGTAATAGATGTTGGGTCAAATTCTGCACTGACTTGAAGTCAATGGGGCTGCACAGGGCTTTGAGTCAGGGCTGAAATCCTTCTCATGAGAAATCCCACTGACTGTACTGAGCTTTGGAACAGTGCATGAGCTGAGTTTCCATCACCGTACTCCATTAGAGCTACTTGTGTGAGCAGAGAGAACAGGACTGGATCCTTATCCCATTTCTTGTGGAAAAAATATATTAAAAAAACAACTCCTCCAAACCTCTTGGAGTTGTTGCCCAAAATGGTAGCAGCGTTTCAGGAAAGCTCAGCAATGAAAGAGCAAACTTTCCCATACATGTGCACACAACCCCAACCCCCCTGGGATGTCACAGGACACGGGTGAAACCAAGGACTTCATTTCTCCTAAGGACTCATCCCTGGGGCCCCATCTCTGTTTGGTGTATAAAGGGGAACGGATGCTGCAGGGGTTAGTTACGATAGCAATACAGGCTACAAAGACTCCTCTGCAGGTTGCTCGTGTGAACTGGGCCCAGATCAGAAGACATCAGCCTCCTTTATCATCCAGTGGCCATTTGTTGGCATGCGTGGAGACCATCCTCTCAGTCCAGTGGACAGGTGTATGTATCACATACACACAAACCACCATTGCAATTGAGACTAGCGTTCTGGGCAGAAGCTTCCATCATAAGCTTCTTGAGATAGGGACTCTACCTTGTTCACACAACACTGAACATGCTGTTCAATATGTAAGTAAAAGGCCAAGAATTGGATGGGCACGGAGACCCAACTGCCTTTTCTATCTTTGCAGGGGATTTTCCAGGGTCCAGGAACACTGGCAGGGCAGCATGGGGTGATGCCTGTGCAGCCACCCACCATGCTGCAATGAATGGACAGAGCATGTGAGAATTCTAATTACCAATCCAGCTCATTTTACACATGCAGTCTCTTCTCAGTGTTCGACCTGTTTCCCCCCAGCACATTTTTCTTGTTCACCAAAATTTCTTTGTGGCCCCTTCTCTCTGACTGAGAGAGAGGCCTGTTGCTGTTCCCTAGGCAGCACCTCATTCTGAGGCCCTAAGAACATAAGAACAGTCATATAGGGCCATCAAGCCCAATATCCTGTCTTCTGACAGTGGCCAATGCCAGGTGCTTCAGAGGGAATGAACAGAACAGGTTATTATCAAGTGATCCATCCCCTCTTGGCCATTCCCAGCTTCTGGCAAACAGAGGCTAGGGACACCATCCCTGCCCATCCTGGCTAATAGCCATTGATGGACCTATCCTCCATGAATGTATCTATTTCTTTTTTTAACTCTGTTATAGACTTGGCCTTCACAACATCCTCTGCCAAACAGTTCCACAGGTTGACTGTGTGAAGAAATACTTCCTTTTGTTTGTTTCAAACCAGCTGCCTATTAATTTCATTTGGTGACCCCTAGTTCTTGTGTTATGAGAAGGAGTAAATAACACTTCTGTGTTTACTTTCTCCACACCATTCATGATTTTATAGACCTCCATCATATCCCCCCGATCAGTCTTTTCAACTGGGGTCAAAGAGGCAGGCTTAATCAAAACTTCAGTTTACTTTTTAGTTTCAGGCTATATTAAGAGGTTACGTGTCTAGTAGGTTAATCCTAAAACAAGCACATTTTTAAATTTGCAGACAATCTCCTATATAGCAAAGATTTAACCTATTAAATGAGCAAATGATTCTGGAAATGATGCTTCAGCAGCAGTTTCTCCTTAGGAAGTGCACAGCCCTCAACTATAGGAGCAGGGGTGGAGAGTTGATAAAAGAGCATGCATAAATTAATTCTCTTTTAAGGAAGAAAAAAATCATGCAGTTTACAGGCTGTACAAGCTGTAAACAAGCTGGAAAGACGAGTTCACTCCTCTGACTTTCCCAAGCAGACTGGTCTGTCGGGCTGATCTGTTCTGACAGATAAATGGAATCTACACTTCACTGATTCTTCACCTACAGAAAATGTTCTACTGACAACAGAATACGTGTAGTTCTGCAGAGATATCCCAATAAACTTCATTTTCTCTAGGCTGGTAGACTGAATTCTCCTGCTCAAACCAGCTCAAGAAACTATACCTTCCCAGCACAGATGCCCCTGCTTTCAGTGTGCATACGGGGTCTTCAGAGTAGGATCATATATACAGTTTACACCGAACCCTTCATTTCAGCCCCCTTGGAACAAAAGCAGCAGGATTTGACATTGGACAAGGAGAGTTAAGTGACCAACTTTCACTGACATTTAATGGGAGTTGTGTGTCTATTTCTAGTAGGCCCCTTTCTTTGAAAACTCCAGCCTGTGTAGCAGATGCTTATGAATATTCTACCTGTAAGAGATGCAGCATGAAAAAGAAGAGGACCAGATAATCTGCATGCAATGGAGTGTGTTCTGGGTTGAAATTACAGTGATAGGAAAACAAGTGTCTCTCAGGGACTCTGGCTGGAAGATGAACTCCCAGATGCCCAGCACAGTCACAAACGGCTGTCAAAATGCACAACAACAAAAAGAAAGAACAATACTTTCCTCTATTCTCTTTTGATTACAGTGATCTTAGCTGTTAGTAACCGAAGAGAGAAAAAAATCAGATAGTATGTCGTTTTCAGAGCTGGTTGAAAAATTAAAAAATAATATTTGAAAACAAACATAAAAGTCAGGGCTCATTTTATGACCAGATCTAGTGATTTTCAAGTTGATGGTGTCCCTGAGACATACAAGCTCTTCCTATTCATGCAGAGTTAAGTTGCACGTTGAAAAGGCCCTTCCCCCATACAAACACACTAAAACCGAATAAGAAGTGAGCCTAACGAACATGGAGACACTGTTCATCTGCCATAATAAGCAATCATCATCAGGGAAAGAATTTCAAATCCACTACAAAAGATAAGGAAGAGATCCCTAAAGTGAATTCAACCACCCACCTCCCATTAACCTTAATGGGAGTCAGACAACACATCAAGAGTAAATTCTAAGGCCTCAGTCCTGCAAGCTCCTCTACATGTGCAGATGACTACGCCTGCATGGTGCCCCAGTGGGGTCTATTTTCATGGAGCTATTTGCAGGTCTAAAACTGCAGCTTCATACAACCTCAATGGTTCTTTAGCTATGAGACCCTAACAAGGGGAATCAGACACTCGCATGGCTCCTGAGAATAACGAAGCATCCATTCTTGTCAAAGCAGCAGAGAATCCTGTGGCACCTTATAAACTAACAGACGTTTTGGAGCGTGAGCTTTCGTGGGTGAATACCCACTTCGTCAGACGCAGCATTCTTGTCAAATTCTTGTGAATACCCACTTCGTCAGACGCAGCATTCTTGTCAACAATCTCACCCCTTTAAAGGTGACCTGCAAAACAAACAAAAACCGTGCTGCCAACAGCAGCGCAGCAGGAGAGCATGTTTGGTTTGTGCCCTTTGCTGCTCGTGTTATTTATTAAGACAGATACAAAAAGGGGTTTCCCCCTCACACTGCTTGTGTAACCCACACCCACTGAAGGCCCTGGGTTGATATGAGCCACTGCTTGTAACACTGCACCCTTGGGAGGGTTGTCTGCAGTGGAGATTGTACCTGGGACCTCGGAATATGAAAGGACACCCTTAATGCCTAAGCTAAAAGATGTGCCTCTGTCAGCCACACCCTCATCCGTGTCTAGAAATGGGCCAGACTCTAGTAGAGGAACACAAAGGAACATACTAAGGTCACTGGTCCCAATTTCCTTCCCTCCTCTGCCCCTAGAAGACTGAGATAATTTCTGGGTCAGGTGGTCAGATAGCAAATGTGAAAAATCAGGACAGAGAGAGAGAGAATGTGTGTGGGTGTGGATGAGGGGGGTAATAGGCACCTATATAAGACAAAGACCCAAATATCAGGACTGTCCCTATAAAATCAGGACATCTGATCACCCTATTTCTGGGGACTGGGAATATTTCACAAAAGGCTGAATCCTGGGCTGCAGGTATCACAGCTTCTAACCAAGGGCATAGAGGAGGTTCAGCCTTAAGCCAAATTCAAGCTGTCGGAGCTCCTGTTTTCACATATTGTCAGAATCCTTCAGGGAGGGAAATCCACAGCTAATATTTTAAAGATAAAAACCAAGCAAGAAAACACACTTGAAAAAAAACTGTTCCTGGTTGGGTTTTGGAACTGGTCAAATTTTTTTTTTTTTAAGTTTTGATTAAAAAAGTCCATTTAGTTAACAGAGCTTTTCTGGTTTCTGTCGCCATAATTTTTGTTTGTTTGTTTTTGAACAACTGAAAGCCAGAGTTTTCCATTTTTGGAAAAACAAAATTTTGGGGGTTGGGGATTTTCTGCAAAAAAGACAAACCTAAAAATTCTGCAAAAAGTTTCACCAAAAACAGTAAATATTTTAAAGAAAAAATAAATGTTCTAACCAGTCCCACTATTTGTATCCATTATAACCAGGGTGACCAAGTGTCTGTCTTTACTGGAAGTGTCCCCGCTCTGTGATACTTCCCGGCATCCCAGCCAATTCTACTGGCATCAGGGCTTTGCCCAAGTTTCAGTAGAACTGGTTAAAAGTCCATCCAGACACTGTTCCCGTGCCCTGTTCTGCTTTCTCTAGTTCTGCTCCTCCCCTTTCAACTCTGGCTGCCTTCCCACCTCTCAGCTTTGCTGCTAAAGTCAAACACAGCTGCTGCCTGGGTTCTGGCTTGATGAGCCACCCCCTCTTTCTCCTCCTCCACCTCCCAGATTGTGATGTGCTCCCATTACAGAGTCTAGCTTGTGGCCTGAAACGTGGCAGCATGGTAGAATCAGAGATGAAGAGGAGGTAGTCAGAATGTTTCAGCATAAATGGCAGACATAAGAGAGAGAGGCCAGCTAGTGAGTAACAACGTGAGCCAGGAGAGAGGCAGCTGTTAGGTCCCATTTCAACAGTAAAGTAAGAGCTGGGAGCTGCAATGGGAAGCAACAAGGCCTAGGGTGGGGACAGTGACATATTCCCATCCACCACCTAATGTCTCCCTGGTGCCACATTCCAGTACACATTGTCCTCTCTGTGTCCCTCTTCCACTGAGACAAATCCAAGCTGCTAAAACCCTCCTGAATTCCTCCTCTACTCTGTTTCATTTATCATGTGCTGGGTAATAACATGCGGACTCCATGTTTTGAAAACTAAATTAGCTCTTTATTATGAGAGCTATTTACAGAGGTGCTGCAACAGACTGTCATTCAAACCATGTGTACACAGACTGGGACTCCCTCCAAAAACTCTTGCCTCCTGCAACCTGTGATCTTCCCAACAAGTTCCATGCAGGTTGCTCCTCTAGAACAAGTGCCTCTCCCCAAGTTGCCAAAACATTCCTTATGGCCCCTCTTTCAGTTGACAACAGCCTTTGGAAAGGTGTGAGAAGGTTCTGAAATCTGCCCATCCATCAGATGGGCTCCTTTATTTTTAAGTATTTACCTTGCAGTTCAGTGTCACTTCAGCTGGTTCTGGACAGACAACACAAGAACACAGCAGACAAAATGGAGCCTGGTTATGTCACCATCAGAATTTCTAACATAACTCTAGTCATAGAATATCAGGGTTAGAAGGTCATCTAGTCCAACCCCCTGTTCAAAGCAGGACCAATCCTCTGACAGATTTTTGCCTCAGATCCCTAAATGCCCCCCTCAAGGATTGAGCTCACAACACTGGGCTTAACAAGCCAATGCTCAAACCACTAAGCTATCCCTCCCCCCAGCTTGTTCAGGACCAAATGCTTTCAGGTGAGACCACTCCTAGCAGGGGACAGGGCTCTGCATAGGATGTGGATTGGGTTTTATTATTTGTAGGCAGCTTACTGATTCAGAGTGTAACACACTGTATCTATGGGGCCAGATCCTCAGATGGTGTAAATTGGCATCACTCCCATGTAGCTGAGGATCTGGCCTATAAACTGTAGTTATATTCCCATACCTCTCAGACTCTTTTCCTTCCCCCAGATTGCACTGTTGTATTGAATCTCTGCTATTCTAACACGGGAGGGGAAAGCTGTCTTGTTTGTTTAAGAAATTGTCTCGTTCATTGTCTTCTTTGCCCATCTGCTTTCCAAGGGTAAATTTTCCTCTGCACATTCAGCCCTGCCACAGCAGACGACAATGCCCTTTGCACTTTCCCCAAGAGACAGATAAAAAAGTGCAATCAGTTCTGGGGAGGCATCAGAACGCTATTTTCTCTGTGTCAGAAAGTACTGTCGCTAAAAAAGCTGATGGAGAGGAGGGCTGTGTAATAGCTGTAGCCAGCAAACCATGAGGAAGATGCCAAGAAGGGGCTAAGGGAACCTCTGCCACAGTGTATCCCACCTGCAAGTAGAATGTCCCCCCAACAAAGACATTGCCAGCAGTGGGTTGGGAGGAGGTGAGGAGCCTTCTCCATGCTTATTTCAGTCTTCAGCAGAAGCAAAGTTACATGGTCATTTGCAACTGGGACCACTGCCAATGACAGAGATGGCCCACAAAAAATTGCACATTGCATCACTTTGGAAGTGCCCTGGAGACAGTGACCCAACTACTGATAGTATTAGAGAACTGAATTGGAAATGGCTCTGTCTACATAAGAATTGCCAACCAGAACAGATCACTGTTTGGTCCAGTATCCTGTCTCCAACTGTGGATTTCACAAGAGCTTTAGAGAAAGGTGAAAAATGCACCTGGCTAATTGTACATCTGGGGAAAATGTATTTCTGCTCCCAGCTGGTGATGAGCTTATCCCAGAGAGTTGAGTGTGTTAAAATTTTTATCCTAGCTGGTGTAATCACAGTTTCATAATGAAGGGATACAGAGGACATTTTTTTTTCAATTTGCAGATTAGAGGAAGGTCAACTCCAGATTAATCTTGCACTGCTACAGGTCATGAAGCGGAGTGGCTTATAAACACTGTGAAATGAATAAAGTCTTTAGTGTACTGCACACTGAGTTCTACACCTCCTAACCAAAGAAAACAAAGGGGAAACCGAAGACTTCCTGAGTAGTTGCCAAATATTTTCTAACGTGGAGACGGAATTTATCAGTGAAAAGTCAACAGGGTATCAACTACCGAACCCCAGGCCTAGCCTCACAACGGACAAAGCATCAGGCAGAGGTGGCTTCTTTTGCAGATTTCTGCAAAGCACAAGAACATACAGAGATTGCTGGGAGAATGGTGCAGACCTGCGTTTGTTTTCCCTCCAAAGTGAGGGAATTTACACCAATTTATGGCAGCTGAGGATCTGATCCTAGGTTTTTCCCTTGGTCTTCAAAGCAACGCCTTGTTCTACGTATAGTGGTGAAAAGACTTTTTGTCCTGCTCAATAAAAGAAATCCTGCTGGGATTTTCAAAGGAATCTAAAGGAGCTGCAGCCTAGTGAACCCAAAGCCTGTAACCACCCTCCTCAAATGTCTCCATTTTATATAAACCTCCCTCTAAAATATACTTGGGGATTTAAAATATGACAGTGTTTTATTTATGATTAGAATAGGTCTTCTTCCTTCATTCCACCCTATTTAGGGACTCCTGGAGTTTGTGCGTTAGAAAGAATTCTGTTTTGTGCAGATAAATGACTCTGCAGATTGTATTTTGGGTAGGCTATATTGGGAGATTAAGGCCCCGTGAGTATAGCTTGAGTTCTGGAAAATGGCATTTGTGAATTCAGTTTTACACCAGAAGCCTGCACACTTTGTTGCTTGCGCCTCAAGGCAGAGTACAATGTACACAGTGGGGCTCCTTGCGTTCCTCCATTCCACCCCACAAGCTCCCTGTGTGCCACCCTCCCGACCCATAGGCCAAAATTGGCCTCCCAGGCCTTGACCACTTTTTTTGGCCAGGCCAAACCAGAGTGGTACCGCCTCCTTGCATGCCAGGTCACAGAGTCACTCACTCAAAATTTGGAGGGAGCGGGAGTACAGGCTCATGTGGGGAGGGGAAAATCAGGCTAGTGGGGGCAGGCATCTGAGAGGAGAAGAAGATGGTCAGACACAAAAATTGCTGAACAACAAGTGGGACTGAGTGAACTTGTAGGCTCCCCAATTCTGAATGGCAATCTGCAGCCTCTACTCCAAATCCCACTTTATTTTAGGAACTCTCTGCAAGCCCACCAACCCCTTTCCTGCTTCCAGAGGGTCTGTGTGCCCACTCTTCACCACCATTATCATTTCTTTTCCTTCTGTCTGGGAAATAAATCATTCAGGCTCTCTTGAGATGATGAGCAGTGTTAAGAACATAAGAATGGCCATACAGGGTCAGATCAGTGGTCCATCTACCCCAGTGTCCTGTCTTCTGACTGCGGCCATTGCCAGGTGCCTCAGACAGAACAAGCAGAACAGGGCAATTCTGAATTATCCATCCCGTTGTCCAGTCCCAACTTCTGGCAATCAGAGGCTTAGAGACACCCGGAGCGTGGGTTTGCATCCCTGAGCATCTTGGCTAATAGCCACTGATGGACCTGTCCAGTGATGAGCTGCCAAAATATTAACAACAGGTTTCCTCCTCCTCCTCAACCCACGAGGCGGTGGTGGCTGCCCCTCCCAGGACCTCTGCCCCAGCCAACCCCCCCACTGCCGCCCCATCCAACCCCTCCTCTCATTCCTGATTGCCCCCCAGGACCCCTGCCCCATCCAACCGCTCTTTCTCCCCTTCTCCCTGTCCCCTGACTGCCCCTGGAACCCCTGCCCCTGCCTGCCTGCCTGCCTGCCCCCCACACTCCATCCAACCCCTGCTCCTTCCTGACTGCCCCCCCAGGACCCTTGCCCCCATTCAATCCCCCTGTTCCCTGCCCTCTGACTGCCCCACCCCTATCCAGCCCCCCACGATCCCCCAAACTCCCCTGCCCTCTTCCAACACTCCCTCCCTGCTCCCTGCCCCCTTACCGCGCTGCCTGGAACCGCTCGGCCGGGACCAACACCAGCATCAGCGCTGTGGGGCCGAGCCGGGCCGGGCTGGGCTGGAGCCGTAGGGCCGGGACTGGCGCTGCAGGCCGAAGCTGGGGGTGCCCGGCGGGGGCTGGGACAGGACAGGGTTAGGGGCACTTGGCTGGGACTGGGATGGGGCTGCTCGGCCGGGACCAGGAGCCAGGGCAGAGGGAGCCACAGGCATTCGGCTGGGACCTGGCTGGGGGTGGGGGCGCTCGGCCGGGGGGTGCCAGGCTGGAGGGAGCCGCTCTCCAGTACCAGGAGCTGTGCTGGAGGGAGCCACTGAGCCAACCGCACCTCCCCTCCCTCCCCCAGCGCCCCAGCTTATCTGCCTGCTTGCCTGCTGCTTGTTCAGGCTTCCCGCAAACATCTGGTTCGGGAGAAGCAGGGGAGAGGGAGGAGAAGGGGGTGGAGCATTCAGGAGAGGAGAGGGAAGTGAGCTTGAGGCGGAGCTTTTATTAAATAAAGCCCTTATAGAACCGATTGTCCTGGAACAATCAGTTCTAAAAGGCCTGCTAAATTTAACAACCGGTTCCTGCGAATCATGGGAACAGGCTCAAGCTCACCACTGGACCTGTCCTCCATGAACTTATCCAGCTCTTTTTTGAGCCCAGAGAGAAGTTTCCACACAAGGACCTCATTCTCCTCCAATTTACACAAGTAACTGCACTGCGGGCTTGTCTACACAGTGCTTTGATCCAAGTCAGAGGTATAAACTTCAGTCCACACTAGTATGTCCTGCACTAACTGGACCACGTGGATCCTGCTGGCATGCACTATAAATTCCCTCGTGCATGTTCATGTCATCCCGTTTCAAAGAGTACTGTGTTAACGTGCCCCAGAGAACTTATAGCGTACACCAGCAGGATCCCCATGGATCAATTACTGCACAATATGACAGTGCAGACTAACATATACATCTCTGTGTTGCGGACTAAAGCACCGTGTAGTAAGACAAGCCCTCAGTTATACTAGCGTGACAGCAGACCCAGACCTGCGGTGGGTAGACATGTGTGGACCTGTGCCTTTTGTTCAGATTGTTTGCTTAGTAGGAGTAAAAGAGTTTTATCAAATGCTAATTGAGTTTTCCATCTCAAAGTTCCCTAAGCAATCTGAATTGTTTTGTCACTGAGGCCAGGTCTACACGAAGCGCGAAAATCGATTTTAGATACGCAATTTCAGCTACGAGAATAGCGTAGCTGAAATCGATTATCTAAAATCGATCTACTCACCCGTCTTCACCGCGCGGGATCGATGTGCGCGGCTCGCCATGTCGATACCGGAACTCCGTTGGTTTTGGTGGAGTTCCGGAATCGATGTAAGCGCGCTCAGGGATCGATATATCGCATCTAGATGAGACGCGATATATCGATCCCCGAGCAATCGATTGTAATGCGCCGATATGGCGCGTCGTATAGACGTGGCCTAACATTCATGTATCCATTACCACTGCCTTTCAAATAAAGAGACTGCAGGGTGCTACAATGGAGCTAATGATTTTAACGAAGCATCTGAGAGGATGGGGATGGGGAAGTCTCTAAGTTCAAATACTTGCAGGGTTCCTGTCCTCCCTGCATTTCTGCAAGATTAACGGTTCTTGTAGGGGTTGAGTCTCCCTCCCTTCATTGCTGCAAGAGCCTCTCATTCCCTGAGAACAGAGGGAAGGAATTTGTTGCAGAACACTCTTGGTCATCAACTCCAGAGCGCTTGTTAAAGAGCAAGGGTCTCCATGGCAGAGCAGTGAGACACTTAGCCACCTATGAAAAAGCCATCCAAGCCCTTGGGTATGTCTACACTACAGGATTATTCCAATTTTACAGTAACCGTTTTTTAAAAACAGATTGTATAAAGTCGAGTGCACGTGGCCACACTAAGCACATTAATTCGGCGGCGTGCGTCCATGTACCAAGGCTAGCATCAATTTCCAGAGCGTTGCACTGTGGGTAGCTATCCCATAGTTCCCGCAGTCTCCCCCGCCCATTGGAATTCTGGGTTGAGATCCCAATGCATGATGGTGCAAGAAGTGTCGCAGGTGATTCTGGTAAACATCGTCACTCAATCCTTCCTCCATGAAAGCAACGGCAGACAATCATTTTGTGCCCTTTTTCCCCGGGATTGCACTGGCAGACGCCATAGCATGGCAAGCATGGAGCCCGTTTAGCCTTTTTTCACTCTCACCGTGTGTGTACTGGATGCTGCTGACAGAGGCGATACTGCAGTGCTACACAGCAGAATTCCATTTGCCTTTGCAAGGTAGCAGAGATGGTTATCAGCCCTATTGCACCATCTAATTTCTTTGGAAATTGGCGATGATGGTTACCAGTCCTATTTTACCATCTGCTGGTGTCATGGGTGCTCCTGGCTGACCTCACTGAGGTCAGCCGGGTGCACATGGACAAAAATGGGAATGACTCCCCTGGTCATTCCCTTCTTTATGTTTTGTCTAAAAATAGAGTCAGTCCTGCCTAGAATATGGGGCAAGTCTACTAGAGAACCAGAGAGTACAGCTGCTCTGGGTCAGAGCCCCAGACATCCTGCAGAAATGAAGAGCTGCATGCCATTCTAGGGGGTGCCTCTGCAACCACTCCACCTATTGCTTACCTTCTCCCACACCCCTTCTGGGCTACCATGGCAGTTATCCCCCCATTTGTGTGATGAAGTAATAAAGAATGCAGGAATAAGAAACACTGACATTTTAGTAAGATAAAATGAGGGGGAGGTAGCCTCCAGCTGCTACGATAGTCCAGGCAGGACAGAATCTCCATTGGACATTAAAGGTGGGGGGAGAGGAGCCCAACCTCCAGCTGCCATGGTATTCCAGCCAGGACTGAATCTCCAGGAGATAAAGCTTAAAGACGGGAATGATCGGGAGTCATTCCCATTTTTGCCCAGGTGCCCCAGGCTGACCTCACCGAGGCCAGCCAGGAGCACTCACGGGATGATGACGACAGTTATTAGTCCTATTGCACCGTCTGCCATCGGGGAGGGGAGGGGAGGGGATGCTGCTGTTTAGCCCTGTAGCACCCCATCTACCAACAGCATCCAGTAGACATATGGTGACATTGAAAAGAGGTGAGAAACGATTTTTTTCCCTTTTCTTTCACGGGGGGCTGGGGGGTAAATTGATGACATATACCCTGTGTCACAGAGTGTGGGGGAGTCCAGCCCGGCACCCCTGACTTCCTGCAATTCACCGTGACTCTCAGCCAGGCAGCAAAACAGAAGGTTTATTTAGATGACAGGAATACAGGTTTTGCAGACACAGATAACAGGATCCTCGCCAGTTAGGTCCATCTTGGGGTCTCAGGAGCATCCCAGCCCCCTTGGGGGGTCAGAGCCCTGTCTGTGCTTCTCTCCATTCCCCAGCCACCTCCTGAAACCTCTTTCACTCCCCAGCCTTTGTTCAGCTTCCTGGGCAGAGGTGTCACCTGGCCTCCAACCCCTTCCTGGGTTCTCATGTTACATCCTCAGGTATTCTCTCTACAGCCAGTCTCCCATCCCCCAAAGCAGACCATCCTCCCAGGCCAACACCCCCCACTCAGCATTCACAGACCACAGTAAGAACAGTCCCAGTTCATGACACCCTGAACCACCCCCGCGACAATTTTTTTGACCCTTCAGGCATTGGGAGCTCAGCCAAGAATGCAAATGTTTTTCGGAGACTGCAGGAACTCTGGGATAGCTCGAGTCCTCAGTCCCCCCCTCCCTCCATGAGCGTCCATTTGATTCTTTGGCTTTCCGTTATGCTTGTCACGCAGCACTGTGTTGAGTCCCTGGTGTGGCCTCTGTCTATCACAGCCTGGAGATTTTTTCAAATGCTTTGGCATTTCATCTTCTGGAATGGAGCTCTGATAGAACAGATTTGTCTCCCCATACAGCGATCAGATCCAGTATCTCCCATATGGTATATGCTGGAGCTCTTTTTGGATTTGGGACTGCATGGCCACCCGCGCTGATCAGAGCTCCATGCTGGGCAAACAGGAAATGAAATTCAAAAGTTCGCGGGGCTTTTCCTGTCTACCTGGCCAGTGCATCCAAGTTCAGATTGCTGTCCAGAGCGGTCACAATGGTGCACTGTAGGATAGCGCCTGGAGGCCAATACCGTTGAATTGCAGCCACATTAACCCTAATTGACATGGCAATACCGATTTCAGCGCTACACCCCTCCTCGGGGAGGAGTACAGATATTGGTATTAAGAGCCCTTTACATTGATATAAAGGGCTTCGTTGTGTGGACGGGTGCCAGGTTAATTCAGTTTAACGCTGCTAAATTTGGTATAAACGCATAGTGTAGACCAGGCCCTTGATTGGCTTAGAGGGACACAGGTCTTCTTGGAAGGAAGACTATATCACTAGGGTGGAAAATGTGTACTGTTCCTTTCGTTCTGCAACAGGAAGGCAGGCAGGCAGGGTTTTAGACAGAAGCTCTGCAGAGAAACAGAGAGAAGGTGAGACAGAGTAGTGTTAGGGATATTGTAGTTTCCTTATTCTAATGATGTTCTCTGCTGTGTATGGACAATTCGTTATCATTGTCATGACAACCAGTAGGCAATGGCAGAAGGTTAGGAACCCCCTCAAATCCCTCTGAAACCAGATTTTTGTAGGACAGCCCAGCATATGCAGTTCCCACATCAGGCCAGCCATCTCAAACTGTTATTGGGCATTAAGTACCATGTAGGGTTAACAATTTAAATTCCAAGGCTGATGGGAACAACAAAGAAAGTATAGTTCTCCTGCCACTTAATATATATTGAATTATTATGTGTTCTAAAGTATATTTTTTTTAAAAATTAGTCTGAAGACATTGATTTTGGGAATAAAACCCACGCATTATTTGGAAAATAAATGTATTACTAATTGTTGCTTTTTGTGGTTATACTAAATGGATGTTTCCTTGCCAAAGTAAAAAACAATGTTATCCCCAAGCCAAATCAAAATGGTGTAGAACATAATTTTAAAAAATGGAATATCTCCTGGGCTTACAATAACAGTTGATAGTAGAAAGTAATGTCTGTGGCTGCAAACATTTGATCGATAAAATCTTCCAACACAGGAAGTGTGTTATTTTCCATCTCTCATACCCTTGTCCTCTTTTTTCATCTTATCCCACTCACTCTCTCTCTGCCTTTCCCCACTTTCTTTTTCATCCATCTCTCAAGCACAAGCAGCTGAGAAACTGACAGGAGTTGCTTTCCTGCACAGCAGGTCTCTGCAATATTGGACATGGACTCAAGATTGATGGGAGCTTCAGCTCTGAGCAGCAAGCTTTCACTGCCTTCTCAGTAACAAGGTGAAACTGACAAGGATGATCCTAGTCAATGTCATTCTGGTACCAGCACAGCAGGGGAAATATTGCTATATAGGAACCTAAGCCAACGCTTTCTGAATATGGCTGTCTAAAGTTAGGTCGCTCAATAAAACCTGATTTTCAAAGGTGCTAGGCACCCACTGATTTGACCTATGGGTTCCCAGCACCTCTAAAACCAGGATACTTAAGCTGTGAGTCAGCAATGTACGCCAGCACATGTCTAATTTTAAACATGTGCTTAAATTCCATTTGAAGCCTTATTCTGATGCTTACATTTTAAGTGCTTAGATATAGAACTCAAGCTTGAAAACTGGGCCTTCATATTTTACTCAAAAAATTCTAGTCTATCATCAATAAGGAGACAACCCACTGACACTGCTTCAGCCAGGTGTTTTGCTAAAATGTCATTATTATTTAACCCCTCATTTACAGTATCTGTTTGCTCCTAGGACTCTAGTGATCCCCTCTTCACTAACATAGCTCAGCTGAGAGGTTAACTAGAATATTTTAGGCCTAAGATTTTCACACGGCTATTTCTTTGTTCTCTTCTTACCTGATCTGTAATTCCTGTTGGTCAGTAACAAGTCCCCAGTGGAAGAACTTCAATATGAAGCAAGTTGTTGTCTTTACAAACAGTTTACCCTTTATCAGGTTTACAGTTCAAGGAGTCATGGCCAGACTTACTACTGAAGATTTAAAGAACTATCTGCAACAACTGTTAATAATGTAACCTCACCAGTAAAACAACTAGGGAAAATCATCCAAGAAATGCCTGAGATAGCAAGATAAACTTCCAACAGATCACTGCCGAATTACAAAATTATTATCTGTTGGGGTTGTCAATTAATCACCGTTAACTCAAGCGATTAATTCAAAACAAATTAACTCAATTGAAAAAATTAATCATGATTAATTAGTTTTAATCGCACCATTAGACAATAGAATACCAATTCACATGTATCATAAATTTGTGGATGTTTTTCTACATTTTCAAATATATTGATTTCAATTACAACACAGAACACAAAGTGTACAGTGCTCACTTTATTTTTTTTATTACAAATATTTTCATAAAGGGGCATACAGATGTTTACTATATCTGGCATGTAAATACCTTGCAACATCAGCTACAATAGTGCCAGATATCTAAAAGGGTGTCATCAGGAGGAGGGAGAAAACTTGTTCACCTTAGCCTCTAATGATAGAACAAGAAGCAATGGGCTTAAACTGCAGCAAGGGAGATTTAGGTTGGACATTAGGAAGAAGTTCCTAACTGTCAGGGTAGTTAAACACTGAAATAAATTGCCTAGGGAAGTTGTGGAATCTCCATCTCTGGAGTTATTTAAGAGTAGGTTAGATAAATGTCTATCAGGGATGGTCTAGACAGGGGACTGGACTCGATGACCTCGAGGTCCCTTCCAGTCCTAGAGTCTATGAATCTATGTGAATGCCTGTTTTTACTTTCAGGAGACGTAAATAAGAAGCGGAAAGCATTATCTCCCACAAATGTAAACAAATATGTGTCTAAGCGATTGGCTTAACATGAAGTAGGACTGAGTGGACCTGTAGGCTCTAAAGTTTTACATTGTTTTGAGTTACATTCTACATTTGTAAATTGCATTTTCATGATACAGTACTTGTATGAGGTGAATTCAAAAATATTATTTCTTGTATTTTTTACAGTGCAAATATTTGTAATAAAAATATAACGTAAACACTGTACACTTTGTATCTGTGTTGTAATTGAAATCAGTATTAGAAAAACATAGAAAACATCCAAAAATATTTAAACAAATGGTATTCTATAATTGTTTAACAGTGTGATTAAAACAGCTATTAACTTTTTTAAATCGTTTGATAGCCCTACTACCTACGCTTAGTGAAATCTGTGCTGCAAGGGAAACTATGTCTCTGCTCCATAGTACAACCACAGTCTTGCCAGGTAGAGAAATATCCCAGCTGAATGTCCCCACAGACTTTTTCACATCCAGATATTATTGGCTCTTCAGTGCATCAGGCTTTAATACTAGTAGATCTCTGAAAGGGGCACTCACCTCTTGAGCAGATCCAAGGGTGCACTACCCCATTCTCTTCAAACTCCGAGTCCCCCTTGCAGACTGACCTGGCTGGGTCTTGTGTGGCTTGACCATCTGGCACAGCTACAAAGTCTGAAAGAATTCCTTCCTGTCAGGCAACCTGGGCCTACCCACTGCTGCAGTTTCCAGCCCAGGGACCCTACTCACAGCAGCCACATACTCCAACCCTTTGCTATTACTTCCCTGGGCCTCATCCGGCTGGGCCCTTTTATCTCCAGCCCAAGCTCAGGGCCAACCTCTTCAGATTCTTTTCTCTGCAATCTCAGCTGTGTAAATTCAGCCACTCTGGCTACTTGATGGGCTCCGTTAGCCACAGCAGAGTCCCCTTCTTCACACCTCTGCTCCTAGCCAGGGACTAGCCTGCTAAAACCAGGCAGGTCCTTTTATCTGATCCTGCTGGACTCTGATTGGCTGTTGCTAAGCCTTCTAGCCCTTGGAGGACCAGGTCTCTCTAGTTTCCAAGATGGCTGCTCCAATGAGGCTTCTCTAGAAAGGCCTGGAGGACTCACCATTGCTGTTCTTTTTCTCCCCCCTCGCTGCTTCCTGGGAAGGGTTGTAGCAAAACAGCAGGCCTCCAGCAGGGACCATGAAGGCCTGGTATACCCTGTCACACACCCACTGTGTTCTGCCTTTGAAGGAAACATTCTTTTTCATCTTTGCCAGATAAAAAAATTGTGTTCTGAAATACCAGGAAAGAAGAGGCAGCCAGGAACATCAGGACTGTTGAACTTATCCTAACCTTTTCAACATGCAAAATTTGCACTTAGTCCATCTGAGAAGAGGGGAAGAATTCTGCAATCCAGGCAGCTCATAGAGTAACTCTGGAGTCAAACTTTTCAGTAGCCTGAGTCCCAGAGGGACAGAAGATCATTCCTGCCATACTGTAGATTAAAATTTTCATTCAGAGAGAATTCTTCTTCACTTAGAATCACATAAATGTAAGGCTAGAAAGGACCTTGAGAGGTCATCTAGTCCAGCCCCCTGCATTGAGACATGACCAAGTAAACCTAGATCATCTTTCACAGGTGTTTGTCCAACCTGTCCTTAAAAACCTCCAATGACAGAGGTTCCACAACCTCCCTTAGAAGCCTATTCCAGAGCTTAACCACCCTGATAGTTAGAAAGGTTTTCTTAATATCTATCCTAACTCTCCCTTGTTGCAGATTATGCCCATTACTTCTTCTCCTACCCTCAGTGGACAAGAACAATTGATCATGTTCCTTTTTATAATAGACTTTAACATCTTTTCACAAGAGTAAACATGCCCAGTTTTTTTAACCTTTCCTCATAGCTCAGGTTTTCTAAACCTTTTATCACTTTTGTTGCTCTTCTCTGGACTCTCTCTATTTTGTCCACATCATTCCTAGAGTGCAGTGCCCAGAATTGGACACAGAGCTCCATCTGAGGCCTCACCAGTGCCAAGTAGAGCAGGACAATTACCACCTGTGGCTTATGTATGCCATTCCCATTAAAACACCCCAGAATGATATTAGCCTTTTTCATAGCTGCATCATATTGTTGACTCATATTCAATTTGTGATCCACTATAACTGCCTGATCTTTTTCAGCAGTACTACCACCTAGCCAGTTATTCTCTGTTTTGTTGTTGTGCATTTGATTTTTCCTTCCTAAGTGACATACTTTGTACTCATCTTTATTGAATTCCATTGTGTTGATTTCAGACCAATTCTCCAATTTGTCATGGTAATTTTGAATTCTTAATTCCATTGTGTTGAGTCCTTCATATGTGGACTTTAGGACCAAATACTCCATTGTATAACAAATTAAATTTAACAAACAAGATTCTTGTTGATTGCTGTCATGGCATCAAGTCTACTGTAACTGCTAATGTTATTTAAGTCCCTTCTTTCTGTGATCTTTTGCTATTTTTTTTCATAGATCCATAGATTCTAGGACTGGAAGGGACCTCGAGAGATCATCGAGTCCAGTCCCCTGCCCTCATGGCAGGACCAAATACTATTGCAGATTCCACATTGCTGCTGCACACAAGAAAGAATCTAGAGAATGGCAGAGGATCCTAGCCTTTGAGTAGTTAGCAGTTGAGTGGTTTAGCAGACTAAAACTAAGTTCAGAGTAAACTACACTTTACCCAAGAGAAAAACTGAATATGCAAGAGATAGATTATAGAATCATAGGACTGGAAAGGACCTTGAGAGGTCATCTAGTTCAGTCCCCTGCACTCATGGCAGGACTAAGTATTATCTAGACCATCCCCGACAGGTGTTTACCTACCCTGCTCTTAAAAATCTCTAATGATGGAGATTCCACAACCTCCCTAGGCAATTTATTCCAGTGATTAACCATCCTGACAATTAGGAAGTTTTTCCTAATGTCCAACCTAAACCACTCTTGCTGCAATTTAAGCCCATTGCTTCTTGTCCTATCCTCAGAGGTTAATGAGAACAATTGTAAGAACTCCTTGTAACAACTTTTTATGTATTTGAAAACTGTTATCATGTCCCCTTTCAGTCTTCTCTTTTCTAGACTAAACAAATCCATTTTTCCCAATCTTCCCTCACAGGTCATGTTTTCTAAATCATTTATCATTTTTCTTGCTCTTGCCTGGACTTTCTCCACAATTTCCTGAAATGTGGCACCCAGAACTGGACACAGCACTCCGGTTGAGGCCATACCAGCATAGAGTAGAACAGAAGAATTACTTCTTGTGTCATGCTTACAACACTCCTGCTAATACATCCCAGAATTATGTTTGCTTTTTTCCCACCAACAATGTTACACTGTTAACTCATATTTAGCTTGTGATCCACTATGACCCCCAGATCCCTTTATGCAGTACTTCTTCCTAGACAGTCATTTCCCATTTTGTATGTGTACAACTGATTGTTCCTTCCTAAGCGGAGTACTCTGCATTTGTCCTTCTTGAATTTCATCCTGTTTACTTCAGACCATTGATCCAGTTTGTCCAGATCTTTTTGAATTTTAATCCTATCCTCCAAAGCACTTGCAGCCCCTCCCAGCTTGGTATCATCCACAAACTTTATAAAAGTGTACTCTCTATGCCGTATCTAAATCATTGATAAAGATATTGAATAAAACCTGACCCAGAACTGATCCCTGCAGAACCCCACTTCATATGCCCTTCCAGCTTGACTGTGAACCACTAATAACTACTCCCTGGGAATGGTTTTCCAACCAATTATGCACTCACCTTATAGTAGCTCCCTCTAGGTTGTATTTCCCTAGTTTGTTTATGAGGTCATGTGAAACCGTATCAAAAGCCTTACTAAAAATCAAGATATACCACATCTACTGCCTCCCCAACATTCACAGGGTTTGTCACCCTGTCAAAGAAAGGTGATATCAATGAAATAAAACTTCAGACTATAGCCAGAGCTAAATAGGCAACCAACCTATCATCCAGCTAGTTTTCACTTCCCAAGAAAAACTCTCATAGTCTGAGATGTACGCTCTGCAATATACAGTGCTGCCACTATCAAGTATCTTATAAATGAATTATATCATTCATTTAAAATACAAAGAACATCTCAACCTTATTAACTTAATTTTGGTACTAACAAGCACAAAGTCATCAGAGCTGTAAATATTGTTCAGCAGATATTTCATGTTTTAGTGATTTTATTTCAGCCAGTTTCATGCCTCAATTTTTAATTGAGAAATGATATTTTACTGGCATAAATGTCAGCAGAGATTTAATTTCAAAGTTGCATGTGTTGGTATCCAGAGAGAATGAGATTTAAAATTGTCACTAACACGTATTAATGAAAGACATGTTTGCACATTCATTCAGTCAAGGAAAACAACTGATCTGATTTGCTATAATTAAGCAATACAACTGAAATTTCACATATTCATGATGAGAGTAAAAATATAAAGAAACTATTTGCAGAATGTGGAATAAATCTGATAACGTGTAATCTGCTCCTGGACATTAACGCAGTTGGAAGAGGTGCTAAGTTTCTCGTACAAATTTATTTATTATGAACTATTTGCTCATCACTAAGGAACACTGTATACACTGTGACAAAGTTCCTCCTCTACCTTGGTGAGTCCTGCGCTTATTAGCGGATTTGCTCACCTCAGTGATCTTCCCCCACAGTCTGGGTCAGCTCCTAAGCGCTAATTCCTCAGCCTGCTCATGGTACAATTCCACACTCTGAAACTTAAGCGTCCAAAAAGATGGGGTACCAAGCCATGATCTCTAGCTGTATTAAGCTTAGAACCATGTAACGCTGCCACCAAAAGACTCTCCGTTCCTGGTAACACTGGTCCCCCAAATCTTCCGGACCCCAAGACCCAGACCCCTGGGTTTAACACAAGGAAAGTAAACCCTTTCCCCCCTGTTGCCTCTCACAGGCTTCCCCCTCCTGGGTTACTCTGGAAGATCAACTGTGATTTAAAACTCCTTGAATCTTTAAACAGAGAGGAAAATTCAACCGTTCCCCTCCTTCTCTTTCCTCTCCCTGACTTCCTGAATGCAAAGTACTGACACAAGAGAAATTAACCTCTCTCCCCTTCCTCCTATCTCCCACAATACCCTGGTGGAATCCAGACCATCCCCTGGGTCTCAACAGAAATAAAAAATCAGGTTCTTAAACAAGAAACTTAATTAAAAGAGAAAACACAGTAAAAATTTCTTGTAAATTTAAAATGGAATAGGTACAGGTTTTGTAGCTATAAGGCACTGGGATACCCTCCAGCTAAGTATTCCAGTACAAATTAAAAATCCTTTCAGAAAAGAATACAAGTTTGATCTCCTTCCAGCCAAATGCCATTATCCTTTCCAGCAAATGCACATTTACAATCAAAGAAAACAACCCTAAACCTTAACCGACCATCTACCTCAGTACTTATCTATTTGGAATTAACAAGAACCTGTATCAGGAGATTGGAGAGAAACTGGTTGACGTCTGGTCCCTCTGAGCCCCGAGTGAACAACAACCCAAAACTAACAAAGCACACGTAGAAACTTCCCCTCCCTCAAGATTTGAAAGTATCCTGTCTCCTGATTGGTCCTCTGGTAGGTGAACAGCCAGGCTTACTGAACTTGTTACCTTTATCAATCAAAAGAGATATAAAATCTTCTGTTCTATTAATCCTACTATCGTTTATGACACAGCCCTAGAGGCTCTACTACTTTCCCTGCCCCAGTACAGAGCACTAGGTCCCACGGCTGGTTTCTCTGAGTACCCAAGCTTCCTTGCAGACCCTGTCCAGGACCTTCCACAGGAACCTGCCCTGTGATTTCAACTCCAGACTGATGGCACTAGACTTTTCCAAGACCTAGTGTCCAAGTAAATATAGCCTGACCCCCTTAGCCCTTGTCCCTCAGCTGAAAGCACTACTTAATTATGGCAACAGGTGTGATTGGGCATCTTCTATTGGGGGCCAGATCACTCTGTGACAACCCCACTGAACTAGGAAATAGGCATTGCCAACAGATCAGCCAGCATCTTCTTCAAAGAGGGTCCAGCACAGAAGCTTCTGAAGAAGGTCAAAGAAACCTCGGTTAGGTAGAATGTGAAATAATCTGTCCCCACATAGATCTCATCCTGATCCCTGTTTTATTTTTGTCAACCACTCACAAAAAAGTTTTGCTTTTTCAAAACTGAGTTCAAAAATTTATCGACATCCACCCCAATTTTTGACCAGCTCTTTGAAACCCTTCGTTCAAGTACATAGTGCTGAACTATCCAACCCAGGTGTATGGGGGGACTTTGCAACCCAGTAAAGTGCCTAAAAACACTAGTGACTATTGTAGGAAGCCTCGTCAGCAAGCTGTAAATTGGCATGTCCAGCAATCTCAGCTTCGACCAAGGCAGGAGGGAGGGGTTTGGGTGTCACAGAAAGGGCAGCTTGACCCAAAACATACCTTCCTGATAAGAATGTGTGAAGTTGCCTGGGATACATGCATTTTAAAAATCAAATGTACCCCTCCAGGAATGTCACTGGGGTCTCAAGGCCTGCAGACTCTGAAAAAACACACCTGGTTAATACAATAATCCAAAAGAAACCTCTGCTGATCATTAACACTGCTTACTATACCAAGGTTTCTTTAAGGGACATGTCATCTATTATAATGTATAAATAAGGGGAAAACCCTTGAGATAGTTGGACTCATTTAGGGACTGCTTTGACTCTCCTTGGAGTCATCTTGGCAGTCCCCATGGCAGAACCGGAAGATTTGGCCACCGGCAGCTGCCACAGCGTCGCTTGAAGACACACTCACTTTAGTAATTTATCAAAAGTGGGGGTGTTTTACTAATTTGTTGCAGAGCATGTATGGCTTGAAGACTACTAGTTTAGCTTTCAAGTGTAAAGCATCATCTATGTGTTGTCCTGTTTGTGCCAGCCATCTATTGGTTGGACGGTCATGTCTCCCTGATTATTTCCCTGACACCTCCGTCACGATGGAGGAAGTGCTGGTCAGAGTAAAAAGTTTACCTCTAGAGCTTTGGGTTGCAAGAACCGCCAGGTAAAGGTGGTCTGGGTGGTAATGAGGAAATGCCCATAGTTAGGTGTATGGGATTGTCATCAGCACTTTCCAAACAGGTTTACCATAAGGTTAACATCTTATTGTATAGCCTATGTATTGTGATGGGGCAAGGCCAAGATGCTACAGTAAGTACTGAGAAACAGTATGTTAGCCCAGGCTAAACAAATCCTAGGACCTGGTAACCAAATGGCAAGTTGCTCCAGGTTATCAAGGCAACCTGGGCCAATTAAGAGATCTTTTCTAAAGGCAGTGGAGGATAGCTACTTTATTAGAACACCTGCAGCCAATCAAGGCAGGCTAATCAGTGGCACCTGGGTTTAAAAAGGAGCTTCACTCCAGTCAGCGCAGGGCGGAGTCAGAGGAGGAGGAGGAGTGGTGTGTGAGGAGCTGGGAGCAAGATTGGGCAAGGAGCTGAGTGTGAGAGCGTGTACTGTTGGAGGACTCAGGGTACAAGCGTTTACAGGCCACAGGAGGAAGGTCCGTGTGAGATAAAGAGGTGTTTGCAGAGGCCATGGGAACAGCCCAGGGAGGTGTAGCTGTCATGCAGTTGTTAACAAGAGGTGCTATAATTATCGCTGCATCTCACGGGCCTGGGGGAGGACCCCCTTTGGGAACCCGGAGTTAGAGGGCAGGCCCCGGGTTCACCCTAAACCTCCAACTCCCGATCGAACACCGGAGGGACT
>NC_133772.1:149168736-149211782 GCF_003597395.2 Chelonoidis abingdonii | reverse complement strand
TAGATTTGCTGGGTTGTTATCAAATCATGAATGCCGGGCGGTAGGGAGTGGAATGAAATTTGTCTATTGTACATTAAAACATAGAACGGTAATTAGCCTGTGCGATTGATAGTCAATCAAGAGAGCAGGGTGGGACAGGTTTGCTGATGGTCTGCCTGATCCACAGGTACTACGTGACCTGCCCTTTCCCCACTTTGCGGTTTTAAAAACAAGCTGATACGTCTCCATAGATATCTTTTGTTTTTTAATGAACTCACTGAAATCACTGATAATCAGTCAGTGCAGGGTCCGCGAGAGGGGCAATGGGCAATCTTGCCCCAGGCCCCACAGGGGCCTCCTATAGTATTGCAACTTTTTTTATGGAAGGGGCCCCCAAAACTGCTTTGCCCCAGGCCCCCTGAATCCTCTGGGTGGCCCTGCTAAGGAGGCCAACCTCATGGAGTGCCTGCTACTCCATGCTTGGCAAGCAAGGTTGCTATAGGGCAGCCATGCCCCACAACAGGGGAGGGATACCTGAAATCTCTAGAACAGCTGAGTTTTTTTTCCTCAAGATGGATATTAAAGCAAGCAGCACAGCAGAGATTATGAAGCACGGTCTATATATATTTAAGTGCATGGATTGGGAAGGGAATCTGGTGGGTTTTAAAAATTGTATTGTATATATCATGCAAGAGTCACTGCTGTAATTTCACAGTCAGGTCTTATCATTAGCACAAAATAATTTTTTTAAAAGTTGTGTTAGGTCTAGTCTAGAAATACTGGGCATATCTGGGTCCATCACTGAGTCTAGTTTCCTTGCACTGTACTGACAGAGAAGTCACATTAGTAAATGAGTAAGAGAAGAAATAGTGTAAAATATATTTTCATTTGAAAGCTCTGTCATGGCCAGTCCAGGCATGCTGGGCACTTGCTATACTGGAGACTGGCAATGATTTTATGCCCTCAGCACAGCCCAACAGGAAAGTCACATGCAATAAAGAAAGGAGAGACTTTGCTTGGTTTTAAAGTACTGTGCCAATCAGGCACACTGGACACTGCTGCTGACCTAATTTCACTGCATCAACCAGAAAGAAGTGATCACATTTGTGTTAACTAAACTAACCATACAATAAGTGGACTTTCTGAGATTTAAAAATGTCTGTAATGTCTTGCTGAAGATATAATTGCTCTCCAGGCTACAGGAGCAAGAAACAAGTCATAAATCCATGACGGCATTTGCTGTTTTAGAGTGAGTGTCATGCATTTTATTGTTTGTGTCGCGCTGAAGTTAGCTGGAAGCAGAGCTGGTCAAAAATTGGATTTTTTTTTATTTTTTTGTCCCATGAGACTGTTCAATATATCTATATTTGTTTTGTCCCAAAAATTAAGGGAAAAGTCAAAATATCAATGTTTTGCAGAATGGAAAGATCTGAAATTTTTATATTTGGAAACATCAAAATGTTTAGTTTCATTAGATCAACACTGAGCTGGAGCCACCTGACTCCACCATGATGCATCAAGGTTGCAGGATTCCCCTGATGCACTTCAGTGGTTCAACCAGAGGGGTGATTGCAGTGCATCATGGAATATGTAGTCCAGCCAGGAAGCTCAGCTCACAGAGGAGAATTGTGGCACGAGACACTTGAACAACATTTCCCATACAGCACCATGACAGCTCAGACAGATGCTGAATTGACCCAAAATGCTTCAATCCAGTTGGACAAACCAAAATGTTTTGATTCAGGTTGATCTGACCCAAAATGAAATATTTTGTTTTAATAGTCCTAATGGAAAATAAATCAAAACGTTTTAGTAAAAACTGATTTTTATGGAAACTGCATTTTCCATAGAAAAAAACATTTTGATGGAAAATTCCCAACCAACTGTAGCTAAAAATAAAGCTACATGACTGCCGTCCTGTTAGACCCTCATGATGCAATACATGTATCTCGGAGGTTGTCCCTGTAAGTAAAAATGTACATAAGTATTCTTAACACAAAATTAAAAGAAAATAAACCCAGGATTTTCAAACTTGTACACCTAAAATTTGGCTCCTAAATCCATATCTAGGCACCTAAAAAAAAGTAGCTTGGACCTACATTTTCAAAAGAGACTAATGATTATTTGATCACTTATCTTTTAATTGTCTACCTTGATATACTGATGACCTAGTAGATAGAGCACTGCACTAGGACTCCAGAGATGTGAGTTCTATTCCCACATTGGCCATTAGATGTCCTTAAGCAAATCATTTAGCCTCCCTGTGCTTCATTTCCCCCATTTGTAAAATGGCTGTAATGATGCTTAGATGCTTTGTAAAGCACTTTAAGATCTACAGATGACAAGTGTTAGATAAGGGTCCCGATTTTCAGAAAATGCTGAGCACCCATCCTCTGCTTGAAAGGAGCCAGAAGCTGAGACCCAAAAATCAAAGACACTGGTCACTTTTTAAAATGTAGGCCCCAATTTTCAAACTTGTTGAGCACCTGGTGTTCCCATCAATATCTGTTAACTTGTGGATACTTGGCACTTCACTGGCCCACTGTCATGGAGATCTCTAAACATGGATTTAAGAGCCTAACTTTAGACACCCAGGTCTGAAAATTCTGGCTTAAATTTTTGCTGTTACTAAGAGACACCTGCACAAACTTGTGACACAAGTTTTGTCTTCTGAACTTTTAATTAGGTTCCTTATCCTGTGTGCATCAATCATACATCTGAGGAAAATCTCATGGTAACAACTCGTTATCAGAAGTTACTGGTATGTAACAAATATCAGTCTGAAAAGTGTCAAAGCATATTTTTAAAAATGATAATCTCACAAGACAGAAAGATGACCACTTTGGGTTTCACTCTCCCAGGATCTACAGGTTCATTGCGCTGATTAACCAACCCTGACACAGAAGAGCATGATACACCCTCCACCATCTGTACTCATGTTGTATTGTCCAAGGCCACTGAGTTATGGGCTGCCTAAAGAACACCTCCTAGAGAACAGCAGAACGTCAGTGCTAGCAACCAACTTGAGAAAACTACTGTTAAACACCAAAGGCCATATCCCCAGCATGGCACCATCTAAGTCAGCAATTTCCCACTTATGCCAGCAAAGAATTTGACCCCAGGAGTCATATTTTCTAATCCCGCATTCTGTGCCCCTCCCCGAAAACTGCTCCCCACTTTCCTCCACCTCTTAAACTAGGAATTGGCCAGGAACAGTTCTAGACAAAGAACGTAGAAACACAAAGGCATTCTGAACAAATGCATTTAGCATTAAAATATTGGTGCACTCTTAGCTTCTGCCCAGAATGATTTCCTTAAAGACTAGACAATCTAGTGGAGTCACAGGGTCAGAAACTGTAGTGAATAAAATCAATTTGTATGTAAAGTGCTGGAGGACATGACATAATCCTCTTTCCTCTCTTCAGTGCATGCAGCCAAGAACATCTTATAAAATCAATGGTCCTCCAGGAAGTACAAACATAAGAACTAGAGCTGTGCAGAGACAGGTGTCTCGGTTTCATGGAGGATTTCAATATTTCAAAAGTTTTGGGTTTTGTTTTGATTCGGAATGAAAAGTGTAAACTCTCTGCAAAAGGAAAGGAAGCCCTGGCTCCCAGGCAGTCCACCTGGCAGGCTGCCCCAGAGCAATGGACAATGGAAGTCCTGGGGTCTCCCTGCTCCAAAGCAGCCTGTGTGGCAAGTTGCTGAGGACCTGGGTGGGAGAGGTGGCAGAAAACCAGGCAGGTTTCAAACCCTGCCTGGTAGGCAGGGGTGCAACAGAACCTTGGAACATCATAAAAATTGAACTATCCGCACAAAATTTTTCAACTGATGAATCACCAAATTTCAGTGAAAAATGTTTTAATGGAATTTCCTATGACTTCTAGTAATAACCCCACTCTGGGCAGCCAGCAGGCTGTAACCCAAGTCTTCATCACCCAAGCATATATCTCTACCATTCTAGTTAAAGGACTAATGCCCAGATTCCCAGAGATAGTTAAGCTCCGAACTCCCATTGGTTTCAGTGGAAGTTAAGAGCCTAAATACCTTGATGATCTGAGCCTAAGGCCCCGTCTAGACTACGCGCGAAAATTGATTTTAGATACGCAATTTCAGCTACGAGAATAGCGTAGCTGAAATCGAATATCTAAAATCGATTTACTCACCCGTCTTCACCGCGCGGGATCGATGTGCGCGGCTCGCCATGTCGAATCCGGAACTCTGTTTGTTTTGGTGGAGTTCCGGAATCGATCTAAGCGCGCTCTGGGTTCGATATATCCCGTCTAGACCAGACGCGATATATCGAACCCCGAGCAATCGATTTTAACGCGCCGAAATGGCGCGTAGTGTAGACGTAGCCTGAGTGCATTAGCTGGCAGTGGGGGTAGGTGGTTGTTCTCTCTGGACCAACCAGAGGGGAAACATGTAACACACTTTACAAGCATGTTAAACAAATAGACCAGTAGTAGAAAAAAGGAGCAACCAACTTGATACTGGGGGCCCCAGCAAGTGTTCACAGTACAGTATATAGTAGGGTTGCCAATTCTGGTTGGACGTATTCCTGGAGGTTTCATCGCATGACAATCGTTAATTAAAAATTAATCTTCAATTCCTGGCAACTCCAGGACAATCCTGGAGGGTTGGCAACCCTAGTATATGGACAGTTTACACTAGGATGCTGAAAAGTACAATCCAGACAAACTTTCTCTGCTTTTAGACTAATAGAAAATATTTTGATGATAAAACATCAACAGGTATCACTGCAAGACCCTTTGGTACATCAAAAGTGGGAAATTGGTTGTGATAAGTTTTAGCAAAAACAGCTTGTGCCTCCCCACCATCCAACATGTAATCAGAACAAACCTCCAGCATTGCTATTAAACCATTCTGCTAGACCAAAGGACTCTGCTTAGCATAGCTCTTAGTGCTGAGTTCAGATTTTTAAAGATAACTCTGGAAAGCTTCACAGATTATATATTTTCCTCTTTAATTTACGCCTCAGAAGACAAATCTAATCAAAACAGCAGTGAAGACAGTTCAACCGTTTCAGGTCCAGGGCTGATTTATTAACAGTGGTTGCGTTATTCTTTCTTTCACAGCAGCTGCTGTGAATGATTCCACCTCTCCATTCTCCAAAAAATAATCCTTTTGCTGGCTATCAAATACAAGCTGACATACTTGCATACTAGACATGCACAAGTGCACTGCATAGTCTGATTTATCTGCGAAACATCCAACATGCTATCTGCTTGATGTAAAGTAGGTTGGAAGAGTGACCTATTAAAAGCAAGAGGAAAAAAAGAAAGCTTACTCTAGAGCTGTGAAACAATTAATTTTTTTCTTACTCTTTGTTCAGCCACCTTTCCTTAGGTTGCTTTTTAGTTGCACTCAAATGTCCTGGTGAGAGACAACCTTATACAAACATATATGGATAGATGGAAGATGCACAGGATAACTTCATGGCATGGCAGTACTAAATATTAGAGAGATTACATACTGTCCATTTGCTATGAACAAAGTGCAAGTATAATTCCCACGTTATAGAGCATTACCCCTCAAAAAGTGTCACCTTAGCTCTGACCTGCATATCTGGAAATTGAATTACAGCATGTCAGAAAGACAAGACAAAAATCCAAAGAAATGGCAATAGATCCTTGCTTTTAACCATGCTCAAAGATGCTCAAAGCCATCTACCTAGGACCTCTTACAGTAATTTTAAAGTATAGACGTTCCACTGTTGCATGTGACTGTAATTCTAAAATAGAGTATAGAAATTTACTGGACAAAATAAAAATAACCTCATGCTTTAATATTATTTATCTTGCTCCAATTTAGACAGATAAAGATTATATTTTCTGTTATAGGGCCTGCAATAGATCAAGTACATTTCTAGATCTTACTGACATCTAGAGCTGATGGGAAACAAGAAAACACAAAACTTTTGAGAATTTGGCAAGAATTTATTATTTTTTTTAATAGTTTTTTCAATCTATGTCAAAATTTCTTCTAAAGGTTTTGATTTTTGAAAATGTCAAACATCTCAACAGCTGGGTCAAAACAAAACACATTTTTTACTAATTTTTTGGTGAACGTTTTCAGTAGGAGAGAGTAGACCATATCTTTAACTCCTTTGTGACTGTCTTCTTTAAAGTCAAAGATGACTATGAAAGGCTTCTGGGTATATTTGATGCATATTCTATACCTCAGAGAGATGTGGTTTGTGATAGAATATTTTTCCATCTGAGAATTCAAGAACCAGGGAGAAAAATTGATTGTTTTATGACAGCTCTGCATACACTGGCTTAAAACTGTGGTTTTCAGAATACAAAACATGAAAATATTACAGTCAAGCAGCTCAAGCTATTGGGTTCACAGATAAAAACCTTTCAAAGCAGCTACAACTGAAGAAATATTTAACCCAGCTACGGGCATTCTAATAGCAAAACAATCTGAAATGATGAAACACCAAAACCTATAGAAAACTGATAAACTTTCTTACCTTAGGGGTTTTATGATAATGACTTTTACCACTCAAGGTTTTGTTGTTCACCAGTTCAGACTGTTTAGCTGTTTGAGTAGCTGTGGTGCACAAGTGAATGGAGAGGCTGAGAGCTGTACACACAGCTAAGAATATCCTACAGCAGGAAGATCCATTCCCTGCTCTTCTGAGTCACAGATCACACCAGTAGCAGCTACTGGATATGGTCCAGCACAACTCCTGATGGGAGGACAACTCAGAACTACTGTTCCATCTTTTGAAAAGAACCTATTTCCAAAGTGACTAGGCATGAAGAGAGTAACCAAACTGAATAAAAATGCTAAGGATGTGTCTACATTGTAATTAAACACCTTCACCTGGCCTGTGTCAGCTGACTCAGGTTCATAGGGCTTGGGCTACAGGGCTGTTTAATTGCAGTGTAAATGTTCAGGCTCAGACTGGAGCCCAGATTCTGGAACACTGGTAGGGGGAAAGAGTTCCAGAGCCTGGGCTCCAGCACAGCCTGAACATCTACACTGCATCTACACTCCATAGCCTGAACCCAAGTCAGCTGAAATGGGCCACCTGCTGGTGTTTAATTGCAATGCGGACATACCCTAAAAAAGTTGATGAACACTTTCACAACAAAAAGAACAGGAGTACTTGTGGCACCTTAGAGACTAACAAATTTATCTGAGCATAAGCTTTCGTGGGCTACAGCCCACTTCATCGGATGCATAGACTGGAACATACAGCAAGAAGATATTTATACATACAGAGAACATGAAAAGGTGGAAGTAGCCATGCCAACTGCAAGAGGCCAATCAATTGAGATGAGCTATCATCAGCAGGAGAAAAAAAACTTTCAAAGTGATCATCGAGATGATCGATAGAAGGTGTGAGGATACTTAAATAATCTATTTCCCCATGTTAAGTATCCTCACACCTTCTATGGGTCATCTTGATGATCACTTCAAAGGTTTTTTTTCTCCTGTTGATGATAGCTCATCTCAGTTGATTGGCCTCTTGCAGTTGGCATGGCTACTTCCACCTTTTCATGTTCTCTGTATGTATAAATATCTTCTTGCTGTATGTTCCAGTCTATGCATCAGATGAAGTGGACTGTAGCCCACGAAAGCTTACGCTCAAATAAATTTGTTAGTCTCTAAGGTGCCACAAGTACTCCTGTTCTTTTTGCGGATACAGACTAACACGGCTGCTACTCTGAAAACTTTCACAACAGATGTCACTCAGAGAGCTGTCAGATCTAGAACCTGGTGACCGTGTTCATGTCAAACTGGATGGAGAAAAAGGATGGACAACTCTAGCGCTCATAAAGAAAAATAATTCATCACCCAGATCATGTGTGATCGAGACCGACAGTGGAGAGTTCAACAGAAACTGTTGACATCTACCATTTGTTCCTCATAAAGAACAATCAAGAGAGCAAACTCTACAGACGGCAGATGCAGAACAAGAAGACTCAAGGATTTCAAACCAACCACAGCCAGTCATTGCAACTAATGGACAGCCTGATGACCAAGCTGTTACATGGTCAGGTCATGCAATCAGAAAACCAATATGATTTGGAGACAGTTAACAGACTGATGCATACTGAACTTCAACGATAGCGTGATAGTGTAAATATTGTAATGGAATGTGCTGTAATGGAATGCTAAACTGTGTTATACTTTTCAGCTAGTAGGTGGTACTGTGTAAAATACCTTTTAAAAAGAACCTCAGACCTACCTGGCAGAGCATTAAGTGGTCTTATGATCAACACATGTGGTGTGTATAAGCAAGCTCTGTGACCAGCCCATATTTGGTACAGAAGTATGACAGCTGTATCAATTAAAATTTAGAGCAGAGAAATACTCCAATTTACATCATTCCCTTGGTCTATGATGTTTACCAAAAGTCCATAAGATCATTTCTGTGATAACAATTAATGACATGATCCTGTGAGATACATAGCCTCTCCTGAGATTTGCTAAACACTGATCAGAAGATGCTTCATACCTCATAAGATCAGGAACTACGTTTTTACCAGTTATTTAAAAAAAAATCCCTTCCTTTCTGTGCCTGCAGTTAGCAGGTATAAATATTGGTGGCACTACTTCAGTCATTGAGATGCAGCTGTATAGCCAGTATTTAAGGCTCCAGTTCACCAAAGTTCTTAAGTCAATGGGACTACACAAGCTTAAAGTGAAGCATATGTGGGCCTAAGAGTAGTTAAACTCTAACAGGGTCATTAAGCTCTAGGATAGGGAGATGTGGAAACCCTGTCACTGGAGGTTTTTATGAACAGGTTGGACAAATGTCTGTAGGGGGGCTGGACTTGATGACCTCTCAAGGTCCCTTCCAGCTCTACATTTCTATGATTCTATATGCTTAAGCACTTTGCTGGATTAGGGCCTAAGCGTCTAAATGATCTAAATTGCACTTGTGGTTATTCGTGCCTACAAACTGCTGGCACCAGAAGAGAGGCCCCTCATGCCAGCTGCACAGACATTAGCCAGAGACACAGTATTCTGCAAAGTAGAAATGGGCTGCACCTGGTAATGCTCATGTTCTCCCCATTCCCCCAAAAAACATCTGGGGACACCACTCCAAAACAGGACTAGAGGCCAGGCATTCTGGGGCTGGTCACAACAATCTATCTGCCTGCCTGTGTGTTGATACCTCATGACCCAGCAATGCTCCCTGTGCACTGCCCACACAAATGATTTCTGCTGTTGACAGGAATAATCTGTAGATTGGGAGGGGACTGCTGCTGACCTGAATAAGGCTGAGCACTGGTGCTGCTTTGGCAGAATATATTAAGTCTTGTTCCAGAATCTGGCCTTTTTCTACTGCTACCGAGTGCTAGGTTTAAAAATCAGACTCAGTGAGAGAGATGCTCTCGCTGACGTGAGTGTGCTGGGATCTGTACTTGGGTCAGGTGCTTTTCACATCCCAGGTGTACAAGATGCTATCTTTGGGTTGCTTAGTCATAGCGCTGGCTGTGGGTGGCAATCAGATGAGCAACAAGTGCCTGCCAGCCCTGAGAAGCAGCACTTCGTACAATCCCATCGCACACTGACACAACAAACAACTTTGTTCACATACTGTGGATTCAGTATATCTAGCTCCTCCTTCACTGCATTGCCACGGACAGAACAAACGATAGCACAGAAGAGGGATTGTATTAAAAACAAACCAACGCTTCCTTCTTAGGCAGACTTGCTTCCTTCCTAAGGGCCTAATCCTGCTCCCATTGACATCAATGGCAAAACCTCTCAGGGATGGTCTAGGTATAGCAAGTCCTGTGTCCTCTCAAGGTCCCTTTCAGCCCTACATTGCTAGGACTTTAATGGTGCCAGATCAAACCCTGAACATAGCCCTTCTCTCATTCTATTCCTTGAAAAAGGTCTCTGCATATTTTTTAAGCCCTGATTGAAGGTTCACATCAGCCAGGGGCCATATCCTCACTCGGGTAAATCAGCAGGGCTCCCTTGACTTTGACAGCCTGAATTCATTCACCTTACAATGGTGCTGCGAAGCCCGTCTGTTTGATGGTGGGGGCTGAGGGTGGGATTTCTGTCCGGTGTTTTCAAGCTGTATTGGTCACTTGACTGGTGGTTGAATGATATGTGATAGAGGGGGAGCAAGGTGAAGGGCTGCTTTGTAACTCTGGGGTTATTGTGCCCAGGGCTTCAGAGGTGGAGGTTTTAAACCAAAATCTAACAGATCTGCCCCATCTCTCCCAGGGTCGCCCAGAGGGGGGGCAAGTGGGCCAATTTGCCCCAGGCCCCCACAAGAGTTTTTCAGGGCCCCTGGAGCAGGGTCCTTCACTCGCTCTGGGGGCCCCGGAACCCTCTTGTGGGGCCCGGGCCCCCAGAGCTTCTTCGCTCCGGGTCTTCGGTGGCAATTCAGTGGCAGGGGGTCCTTCCGCTCTGGGACCCACCACCGAAGTGCACCGAAGACCCGTGGTGGGGGGTCCCTTCCGCCCTGGGACCCACCGCCAAAGTGCTGGGTCTTTGGCGGCAATTTGGTGGCGGGGGCCCCCCGCCACGGGTCTTCAGGGCACTTCAGCAGCAGGTCCTAGAGTGGAAGGACCCCCTGCTGCCAAATTACCACCAAAGCGAGGGCCCCCCGCCGCCGAAGACCCCAGGCCCCTTGAATCCTCTGGGCAGCCCTGAACTCTCCTAAGGAGACTACAATGGAAAGTCAGTTAATGTTTACAGGGGAAGAGGATTCTGGGACCAGGAAACCACAAAATGTACCACATGGCCCTATGGACCTTTTTCCTACTATGTTGTACAAACCTGCCCCATACATTGGCTCATTCCTGATCAGGGTGAAGATGTCTTTAATATTACTACTAATAATAATAATTCAACTGCAGTTAATAAATTCAGCACTACTTATGGAAAGAAAATTGGGAGTGATCCAGTGCAGGGGACCTCACCATATTAGACCCAATTCCAGCCAGAACTTACATCATTATATGGGATTTGCAGGATTTTCATGGTACAGAAAGCCATACCTTGTGATATCAGCCATACCGCTGATAGATGCAAAGGTCTAATCTTGCCAGGTGCTGTGAGCCTCCTGTGAGTCAGCAGGATCTACCCAAACTTTCCCCTGGGTAATAGGCACAGTAAGTAACTGGATACAGACCTTACTAAGTAGAATGGGAGCATATGTAACTCTTCCTTCCTCTCCCAGGCTTGAATCCACCTGTACTCTGTGATCTTTTGGGGCAAAACCCCCAAATAGCTGCAAATCTTAAGGATGTTTTTTTTTTTTAATTTCATAGATTCCAATGCCAGAAAGAACCACTGCGATCATCTAGTCTGACCTCCCGCCTAACAAAGGCCATAGAACTTCCCTGAATTAATTCCTGTTTGAATCAAAATCAGATTTAAAAATTCAAAGTGCTTATGACTCCACCACTTCTCTTAGAAGTTTGTCCCAATGGTTAATTATCCTCTCTGTTAACAATTTGTACCTTATTTCCACTCTGATGTGCAATTTAAAAGGCAAATCGTGACATGAAAATATTTATGGCAGCCACAACTATACACAAATGTGATTAGATGCCCCCTCTCCCATACCCCTCCAACCAGAATTAAAAGGGCAGAAGTAGTTCACTGACCAGAGAGACAGTCAAACAAATGAAATTATGTTACAAGATTTACTGGTCCACAGGATGATGGAATTGGGACATCTAAAGTAGCTCCCCTTCCACACATCTCCTTCCACTTCTCTTCCCCCCGCCCGCCCCAATATATAATGTAATGATCTTACTGATTTATGGGCTTAATACATTAGAGGTGAGTGATCTCTCCTCTCCCTACTCCCCTCCCTAACCATCTTGTCTCCTTCTTCTTCCTGGTCCTCCTCAATTCATTTGCAATCCTTATTGGTTAAGAGTTAAGGTAGAGGGTGAGGGCAGAAATACACACATATTGGCTGTGACCAGTTTTTTCCCCAGGGTCATCAATTTATTTAACAACCAAAAGACCATGGCATATATACAGGCTGATGCTAGCTTTAGCAGGATACCCTCCACAGCAGTAAATGGTAGGGAAATGGCAGAATTTTCACTGGAATTTGATTTCAATGGGCTTGAGAAATCATATTACTGTACAGATTTTATGCAATTACAAAAGCAACAACACTTAGCTATTACATACCACTTTTCTCTAATAAACCTCAAAGCATTCTACAAAGGAGAGCAAGTATCACTGTCCCCATTTTTACAGATGGGGAAACCGAGGCACAGTGCTGGGCAGTGACATTCTGAAGAATTTTGTTTGAATGACTGGTACTCCAAAGAAATGTACAATGTACTGACTTGCCACAGACTGGAGTGCACAGACAAGCTGCAAGGGAACTTTAGGAAGGCATAGACCCAAAAATAAATCTACTTTTTTTCTATATCTTTTTGCAAATTCTACATCAGATCATAGAATTGTTTAGGCTGCAAGGAGCCTCTATAATATAATCTGGTTCAACCTCTTAATCTGCAGGGCATTTTTAAAATTTTCAGGGATTATGCAAGGGGCCATAGGGGAAAATCTGGTTACCTAGAACAAGAGGAGCCAAATACTGCATTGGCCTAAGTATGTACAACTCCACTTAAATCACTTTCAAACTACGGCTTAATTCACTCTGACGGCTTTAACTAGGTTGTGAACAAGACTGTAGTGGACATTGTGGACATATTTTAAAGTGGCTGCTTTAGATACAGGGCGGTAGCTTTTCGGGCAGGTGTCACTATCCTACCAATGCTCTGCTTTCCACAACAATTCAATAAATAAATGCCAGGAGCCCAGTAGTCACGTCGTGAGCAACCCTCGATGGCGGGAGGATGAAAAAATCTGCTAAGAAAACACATTTCAATATCAGACATTGATATTGTATCAAATGAATGTATCACAGACACTGCAACCAGGTCCTTACAGCAACCTGTTGATTAGCTAATGTTCTGATGCTCAGGGATGCTGAAGGGACCAGGTAGGTGCACAAAGCCTGTGCACTGTCACTACACGGGCTCCAGTCCAACTCTCTAAACTCATTGACTCAAATGAGAGTTTCGCCTGACCAAGAGTCGAGCATCAGGCCCAGCGTCAGTGTCTTCTCAAGAGCTTGTTGTCCTGAAGACCATTTAAAATTCTCTTCTCGTCTTTAGTCATCATGCCGCCTTGGCTGCCTCTGGCACCCAGGTAGCCCCAGACACAGGGAAAAAGAGCAAATGAAAATGATTTACGAGCTAAACTGTATCAATACGAAGGCAGGCGTATTCTGGGCCGAACAGTGCCGTCAGCTCATTCACAGCCTGAGCGAACAAGCTTTGTGCAGGGGAGCCAAGGGGAATGGTGGGCAGCTGCAGCAGAAGCTGCAGACCCACTGGCTTTGTGCCTATTCTTGGGAGCTGCCATGTACATGTTGGAGAGGGCACGATGCAGCTGTCAGCCTTGCCTGAAGATCTGCATCATTTTCCCGCCCTCTGTTTTAATGTTGAGCTTTCAAATACGCATATCAATCTAATCAACAATCTACTGCCCTTAAGGGCTTGGCTGTGCAGCACTTTCTTCTAGGGACATTTGTCACACGTCGAGCTAAAGGAATCAAGTCAGACCACCATATTTAAAAACAAAAAGGCTGAACTGCAGAGGTTAAAGCCACAGCTGTGTTAGGGAGGGTGTGAGGGGACATACACCAGCTATGGGACACACACTACCTGAAGACGCAGGCAGGCTGAATGCCACCAGGGCTCAGGGGGCTACGGGCAGGAGAGGCAGCTGCTACACTATTGCGAGGGAACAGTCAGGGCCAGATTAAGGCAACACAGGGCACTCTGGTTCTGCCTCTGCAGCCTGTGCCATGCCCCACTTCTCCCAGCTTGGAGTAGTAGTGGCAAGGGGATCCCCTCCCAAAGGAGCAGGGGCTGTCGCATCAAGCCCCCCATTTCCCCTCAAGAGCAGCAGTAGGGTCCTTTCTTTACTTAGAAGAAGGGGTCCCCTCTACCTCCACAAAGTGGTAAGAATGGCCACAGGGTGAGCCTCAGCCCTTACTCAGCAGCAAGGATGTATCTCTTTGGGTAGGTAGGTGGGTTAGGCCTGCTGAACTCGTCTTCTTCTGCCACACACCAAATCCTATTTGGGCGATGTTGGCAGGGCCCCCAGAGCAATGGCTCTTGGAATTCACACCCTACTACAGTGCATGAAGCAGTTCTCCCATCTTGGAGGCTCTCTGCAGACTCAGGCAGATGTCGCTGCATCAGTTAAATTCAGGTCACATTTTCAAGCTTTTCTTCACAAGCATGTGGGCCAGAAATGTACTCTCTAATAAAAATAATAATAATGAAACCTGAGATTATGACCTCCTCTCGTGATCCTGGGAACTGGAGCCCTGGGCACAGGCCTGTAGTGCCTATATCCTTAATCCAGCCTGGAATGCAGTATGTATACCTTTCAGTACCAGCCCTGAACTGCCAATCTGTGTGGAATTGGAGAGAATCCATAGTTCCACTTCTGCCCCACTGGAGATATCAGTTGGCTGCACTAGCCTACACCCTACATGTTCTCCCAGGATTCTGGTGTGGTGAGGATGCAAAGGGCTTCCTTTGTCCCACTCCCTCCTCACCCCATTAACACACCCCAACCAGGGGCCAGAATCTACCCCTAGCTATTCTGTCATTTTGTGTTTATCCCAGGAAACGCCTGATATCAGCCTGTGCAATATTTTAGGAAAGGTTTTTTTCCAAAGAATTTTAATTACTGTCAATGGACAAAAATAAATAGCAGACTCCATGTGCAGATGGTGTGTTGGGTGGCATGGAGCTTTCTTCAGAAACATACAAATGCTTAGCAATCTCTCACTGCTGTTTTTATCTTGCAAGATCAACCTACAGTGCTTCTTGCCCTCAACCAAGTTCACATTTTGGGAGAGGAAGACCATTCTCAGCACAAAGGGCTGTGCCACATACAAAAGCAGAAGTACCTCACCTCTTTCATCTTGCCCCTCCAGGGATGAAGAGTCACCCCAGTGATTTCTAATATGGCAGCAATGCAGGCGAATTAACAGATGTGGAAACCGTAGCTTCTTATAGCCCAGATTTTGCTTGAGAAATCTCAAGGTCTAATTATGAGAGTTCTATGCAGCACAGCTATATCTCACTCCCGCTCCCCATCAGGAATTCATGGAACCTTTTCTTCAGTTTCAGTCAACCCTGGTTTTGGTTGAACACAAACGCTCAGAATGAAACCTCTGCAAAAATTGTATTTCACTCCTAAATCACATCAAAGCCACTAACATCATTTTGACATGCAGCTGGTTTGGCTCAAAACTGAGCCCAGGTTGGCTTGAAAATATTCACCTACCTTTCAACCGTCCCTGGCTGCGTTTCAAGTTTATAACAAAATCCAAAGCCAGGGAAAGTTTGCAAGGTTTCAGGTTTCACAACAAAAAAGTTTTGCACAGCTAATGAGTAAATGCTCTTATTATTCTTAGTTGTCTGTATGTCAGTAGCATCTACAACGTGCAGGGCACTTTCCAAACACTTTAGATGACACAGTTCTTACCTGAAGGAGCATGTAGCTTAGCAAACGAAAAACAACAGATCCAGGGTATACGAAGGGGATATATAACATACAAGCAAGATGGCTAGGGGGTGACTGGGAAACATATTGGTGATTCTATTTTTTGTTTTGCTTGCATGTCTTGTTTATTGCGTAAACTATCCCCAACTGTCTCCACAACTAGTGACTATTACCTGACTAACTTCTCTGTGATGACATTTGCCACATCTATGTATCTCCCTGTTGGTCTATTCCCACAGCTCTCAGGTTTTAATGGAATTGTGCACCTGAGCAAGGCATGCAGGATGCCACCCTATAAACAACAGACTTCAACTGCTTTTAAGAAACACAAGAAAGTTCTACATACTCAGCAACATGCGAATGCCCCTTATTTGCTAACTTAAAAATAATCACACAGAAAGAGTATGTAAACAATGCGCTTCCCCCTGTGAAAGGAGACAACAATTACGATTATCTATGCCCTTTGGAACATAGAAACCACTGATACTATAGCAACAAAATGAAGAGAAGGCTATGTGTGAATGCAGTGGATTCACTGGATGGAGTGCTGTAGAATACAGTGCTATCGGCTAGCTGCCCCCCCACCACACACACATTTTTTTAAATTATACAATACACACAAAAGAGTATACTCATTCTAAAATATTTTAAAATGTAACAACATTAGCACATTTATTAGCTAATCTGGGGTCTCATCAATCTGCAACCGGTAAGCATCAGTTAGTATTTGTACTGCTGAGTTCTCTCCCACCACCCCCCGAGTTTGGCACAAATATATATATATATATATTTATAACACCTCTGTGGAGATTATTCCAAATGCAATATCTTCATGATTTTCTCTACCAGCTAACTATTCTCTTTCAAATGCAGTGCACTCTGGAGAGCATCACTGGCGCCTGACAGATAAATTCAACACTGAAGAAGCTTTCATGAAATGTAGGCAATATCACAGTTTTTTCAGTTGAGTGGGGATTTGATTTGTGCTGTGCAAGAAGCCACCCATCTTTGTTCTTTATATAGTCTGAGCTTCAGGATTGCCATGTTTCTCTCCACAAATGAAAAAAGAAAGATTAGGTCCCCACAGCCATTTGTATAATTATACTTCTAAGGGAAATCTCTCTCTACCGAGGGACCCCCACCCTTTACTTTTATACACACACACACACACACCCCTTCCTTACATTTACATTACAACCCATATACCTCCCTCATCAATATAAAGTCACGTTTCACAGCCTACCACCGAGATTAGCTAATAAGCAGCACATCAGGCAGATTTTCCTGCCTGCCCAAAGCTCTAAAACAATATGACATTGCCTCCATCAGCTGATAGGCATTAGACCCCATGTCACCACTGAACCCAGAAGAACCAAGCAGCCAGAAAGGCTGCAGCAAAACATCCATGTTGAGCACACACCCACCGAGAAAGCCAAGGCTGTGTGTAAGTGGAATCATGCGCCTCCACAATAGAGCCGGCAACAAATGGTCATGTAACGTGCGTTCCTCCTGGACAGCAAGTCTTTTGTGCTGAATGATGGTAAGAGATCAGACAGGGACCCAACCCAAAACGTTGTTCCTGATACATCTGTGGTTATTGCATAATGGGGGCTCATGTTGATCCCAAGCCTCTCACCTCCAACTTAGTCAACCCAAGTTTAATACTGTACAGCTGCATAATGGGGGCATCTGTTTTCCAGTGGACAATAAATTAAATCAGAGCAGCCAACTTCCCACATGTCGATGTTTAGTTAGATTCCACCCCCCCACCAGTGATGAAGAGACGGAGAAAGGAAGGGGGGAAACCACAGAGAAAATATAGAAGCACTTTCCTCAAATAATTCTCCCATGAACTCCCAGAAGCTGAAGTCTCTGGATTTCTCTAACAGATGTGTGCCAGTGCCTGCTGCTACCACTCCTACCAAAGGAAAGGTGCTCCTAAGCCTACGGAAACCAAAGTCACCCCCAGTGCAAAGGACATGAAAAGCACCCCAGAAAGCAAATGGGAAATAAACACAGCAACAAGAAATATTTAAATTAAGCCGTGTCCCAAGAGCCAATAGAAAATAAACACACTCCCCTCCCCCCAAATACTAAAGTTCAAGGAATCAATTCCACATGTTGAAATTAAAGAAGGGCAGATTGGGATCTCCGAAACAAATGCGGATTAACTCCTTGAACTCAGCCAATCAGTCGGGATTGACACAGGTGTAAGGGAGCTCGGGGGCTAGCCCCAGGCAGTCCGGAGAGAAATACCGCCCCCCCCCCCAAGCTCCAGAGCAGGGCGTGCGGCGCCCAAGGACCCGCAAAGCCTTGCGGGCACTCGGGAGAGCTGCTGTAGCCGCGCCCCCCCCCCCCCCCGCCCCGCCTGGTTATTTTGAAAGGCCCAGCTCCTTAGCATGTCCCTCCTGGCGATCGCCAAGCAGCCCGGCAGGGAGCGGAGCCGGGGAGGGAAGGATGCTGCCCGCCACCCTCTGTTGAGCGCCTCTGGGTACCTCGCCTTTTACCTGTGGATGCAGTCGCCATGGTAACGGGCGAGTGTTCCCTGGCGGAGCCGGTCAGCAGCTGCGGCTGCTGCGCCCCGTCTCCATCCCTCCGTTGCGCCCCAGCCCCGAGCTCCTCCGCCCCGGTCCCGGCCCAGCGCGCCGAGGAGCCAGACAGCGGCGGCCCCTGGCGATCCGGCGGCGCAGACATGCTGGCTTCCCGGCTCTGGCTCTCAGGCAGCGGGAGGAGGCGGTGGCCGCTCGGAGTCTGGCGCCTGCGGGTAGCTCGGAGCTGCTGCTGCTGCTGCTGCTGAAGCTCCACTAGCGCTGATTACGCAGGTGGAAATGGCTTGTTTAGTTGGAGCCTTCCAGCCCTTGCGTCACCCTGTGGCTGGCATATCACAGGGCAGCGAGCTGCCAGCCGCGCTTTCCCTCTGCCCCATTTAACTGCTGCAGGCAGCCAGGCAGCGAGCGCTTTGTACAGAGGAAGAAACGTCCCTTGCCCATTCTCCCCACCCGCCTCCCCTCCCCGCGTTGTTCAAGTTGCTGAGCACAAGAGAATGGAACATGGCAGAACCTGGCTCTGCATGCTTGGGGCCAGTGCCATTCCCTGAGAACTCCAGGGAGTTCACAAGGACTCCTGTTCTTTTTGCGGATACAGACTAACACAGCTGCTACTCTGAAACTGGAGCACAAGCGCTCAGGATCTGGCCTTTGGTCATTTGCACAGAACAAGCCAGGGATTCCTCCCCACCTAGCCATCACCCAACAAAAGATGTGCTCTGCTCCCGGAATATTTCCATGTGTTTACAAAACACAGGACCCTCTGTTTGCAGCTAGGGTGGGAAGGATGAGATTGGCAGCTCATCACAACTAAAGGACAGCTGTCACAATAAACTCATGAGTGGCACGCTTGCTTACTAATTCACCAACTGCGGGAACTGACACTGGGCTTCCCAGAGGCACAAGGCGGGCGAGGTAGTATCTTTTATTGGCCCAAGCTTTCAAGCCACCCCAGAGCTTCTCTTTAGATTTGGGACCACGATGGCTACACCAACACTGCATACAACATTGGGCTTCCCAGTCATTAGCTGTGAACTAACAAGTTTTCCTTGTCATTAGTGATAGTCTAAGGGTTTTTAATACCATAATGGCTGGGAATTATAGAGCACTATCCAAGGATCTCCAGCATGAAACTGCACAAGACCTGGTGAACTAGGGAATTATTACCACCCCACTTTTAGTTGGATGGGGAAACTGGGGCAGGTGGCTACTAAGGGCCTGATCCTACAACAGGAGTAGTTCTTCCTGCAAGGTACTAAGCTAAGCACCCTTAAGTGAAGCTAGTGGGAGCATCTTGCAGGAGGTAATTGTCACCTCACAGGATTGAACCCTGGGGGACATGTGACTTGTCACATGGTAAATCAGTGGTAAAGCCAGGAGTAATTACCCCATTCATGTGACTCTCAGATCTGCACTTTCCCTGTTGGAGGTGGTTTACCTACAAGCAGTGGGCCTTAATGCCAGTCTCATTGTATTCAAGGTCATTCCTAGGCACTGGGCTACTGGAGGGAGATGTCAGGAGAGGCAGGGTTTAAAGCAGGTATATATTTTCAAAACCTAAGCCCCATTCTCCCCGTAGAAGAGGAAGTTCAGCATGTCTGACTAACTCCATCAGTTCTGGTATTTTCCCCACTCCTTCCAGAACCCTCCCTCAAAATCTGCCTAATTCTTGGGGAGACAGGCAGTTCTGCAGGAGGCCCAGACAGCTCTGCCACCCAGTCTAAGTGGCTTCTGCTGGTCACCAGAGATCATGCCTCCATGGGCTCCCCTCAACCACAGCTGTCACTAGAACACACCAGGAAGTTGTGTGTAGAAAGGCAGAAATAGGGGAAAGAAGAACAAATTATACAAGCTCAGCCTTCCCTTGCAGGCTGGAGTGGTGGCCATATGAATCCAGAGATGCCCAGAGAGCTTCAGCTCGCAGCCAGGATGGCCAGTCCAAAAGCCTAGCAAGCTTCAGAGCAAGAGGAAGAGCTCATCTATTCTGTTTTCCATTGGACTGATCACATTTGTTCTTGCATGGGGCCTGTGTCATTTTTATTTCAATTTTTGTAACAAATGGCTCATGGCCGCGGGGACGAAACACTCCGAATTAGTAAAACAAAAAATAGCGGAAGCATGGTCATCATCTGAAGACCTTATCAATCACAATTGCCAGAGTTGTATACTGACATGGGCCGGGTGTGCTCCTAGATGCAACATGTAAAAGAGCCCCTGTAAAAGAAAGCCTCTTACTGACCCTTCCAGCCTACTAAGAATTAGATCAAAGAACATAGAAGAGATTCCATGTGATGAGGCATCCACCTCACACTGGCAGAGAAGGGATTAATAGAGCCCTAGGGAGGCTGGGCAGGAAGCAGCCAATAGGAGAAGGCCTGCGAGGAACAGCCAGTCAGGGCCCAGCAGGCCCATATTAAAAGAGCTGCTGAGCAGAGAAGTGTCAGTTGCTGCTGGGAGTAAGGACTGTGTCCCTGGAAGAGTGAGGGCAGGTCTTCACTACCTGCTGGATCGGCCAGGTAAGTCGTCCTAAGATACGCCGACTTCAGCTACGCTATTTGTGTAGCTGAAGTTGCGTATCTTAGGTCGACCCCCCCGCTATTGTAGACCTGGGCTGAGAGAACTATAAGGACCTTGGACAGAGCAATAGCTGGCTCCTGGGGACTGAGCAGCTGAGGCATTGAGAGAAAGGCGAAGAAGGTGCTGGGGCCAGGGGGAACGAAGTGGTCCAGGAAACAGAGTGGCATTGAAAGAGGTTACAGAGGAGCAGCAGGAGGCTGCTATTTACAGGGTCCCTGGGTTGGGGCCTGGAGTAGTGGATGGGCCTGGATCCTAAATTCCCTCTAAGCCATGTGGCTGTGCAGCAACTTCTTAAGCGCCGCTCAGAACTGTGGCAGGGAGAGATGCCTCTCCCCTATCCCCAGACCTCCCACCTCTCCCCCAGCCTGGACCTGCCACGGCCAGTGGGGAGAGGTGCCTCTTCCTGGACCTGCCGCAGCTGGCAAGGAGAAGCGCCCCAGCCCAGACCTGCTGCAGCCAGGGGAGAGGTGCCTATTCCCCAGTCCTGAAGCTGCAGTAGCAGGGAGAGGTGTCTCTCTCCCCCCAGCCCAGGTGCTGCGGCGGGGAGACAGAGCTGGGGGAGTCCTCTCTCCCTGGGGCAGCCTGCACTCCAAATCCTGCATCCCTGACCCCACCCCAGACCCCGCACTCCCAGCTGCAGCCCTCACTCTCCCGTGCCCCAACCCTCTGCCTGAGCCCCCTCCCACACTCTGAACCTGTTGGCCTCACCTCCACCACATGAATTTTGTTATGTGCACCACTCTGGAGGTAGTAAAAGCAGCAGAGAATCCTGTGACACCTTATAGACTAACAGACATTTTGGAGCATGAGCTTTTGTGGGTGAATACCCACTTCGTCAGATGCATCACCTCCATAGTGTCACACATCACCTCCATAGTGGTGCACATAACAAAATTCATTCTGCAGATGTGTGGTAAAAATTAGAGGGAACACTGCCAGGGTCCTCCCCGCTTGCCACTGGACTGTTGGCCAGAGATACCTATCCCTGGAACGAGGGAACACAGATGATGACTATCTGGAGGGCTGAGGCAAGAAGAGGATGCTGCGGTTCTGGGAGCTGAGAGAGGAGCCATAGTTGGGAGCAAAGACTGTGTCAGTGTGCAGACTGCAAATGTAGGTATCAGCCTTGAGCTAATCTCTATCACAACCAGGAGGAGGTGCCAGTCTGGCAATGAGGGCTGTACCCCATGACAGTCCAATCTAGGAGAATGGTGGTCACAATGCAGAACCTCAAAGCATGCACACACAAATTGCTTCGCTTTGCATTGTAGCCCTTTGTTCTTTGGGGCTGACACAGGCTGCTGGACCAAAGTGACTGAGCCAAGAGGGGCTTTTGGTCTCAGAAGCAGCATTGCTGGCAAAGAGCATGGGGCTTGATGAAAGAGATCAGCTGATACGGCAGTAGAAAAAACAGCTTGTCTTCCTTAAGGATTTATTCTTGAGGCTTTAGAGCAAATTGGCTACAATATTAAAGAGAAAAGCAAAAGGCCTTTTGACATAACTGGGAAACCAAATTAAAAACAACCCCATCAAACCATTAGGGTATTGCAGGCCCTTGCTGGGGACAAGGCACTGCACGCTGTGTATGCAGCACAGTATTCTCAGTGCTAAGCTGTCTCACTTGCTCCCACAAGCATTGGTTGCCTGAGATCAGCTGCACAACTTGGGCCTGCAGTGCTTGATTCTCCATCTGAAGGCAGAGGGCCCATTTGAGTGATGCTTCTAGCAGTGGCTGCCGTGGTGCTGCTGAGTCCATCCTTTTCACATCTGTCTCTCCAGCAACTCACACCTGAAGAAAAGGAGCAGCGGTGCCATCACCACCTACTGTGGTGAAACTGGCCATGCCATCTCAGCCTGCCAAAGAGCATGGGGAAAGGAGCTGACTGCAACCTGGTGGGAGCAACCGGCTTGGACCCTCAGAGATGAGAACTTCCTGTATCCTTCTCCTCACTGAGATGCACCCTGAGCCCCATCCAGAGGCTTCCCATTTGCAGGTGTATGTCTAGCTGCACATTTTGGGAGACCTCTCCCCCCAGTATATTGCCCTCCAACAGGCCCTCATTGTTTCAGGAGCAGCCAATTAAATGGATGCAGCTACAGCCCCTACAGATACTCCTGCAACGCAAGGCCATGCCCAATACAATTAAAACTATTGATGATTCCCCACTGTCTTCAGGTCCAGTTGTGGAGAAGATTTTTGCTCCAGAGGCTTTATTCAGGGACATGGATAAATGACACAATTTACTGTGATCCATCCCCTGCATTTTCCTGCATTTCCTGGCTGTCTCTTCATGACCCCCTCATTCACTGGTGAGAACAGAAAGTCACCTTTCTGTCAGAACTCTGCTGACATCATGGCCAGCGACCAATGAATGTTGCACCCAAACCCAATCAGGTTCAAGTAGGGGTAGTTGTATGCATTGAAACATCTAAGTAGGAGACTATGGAACTCCCCCCCCCCCCCCCCCCGCCCACCTCAAGTACCGTGGTTATACTGATGTCTTTGAGAAGAAGAATGCAGAAAACCTCCCCACACAACTTCAGCCAGGGGCAAAAATACAAAGGTTCATTTCAGATTTTTTCAAAACAAGCTAAACTCCTCACTGTTCTACTCTGAAAAAACACCAAGTTCCATTGGTCACCCATGGCCCAGCATGCATATGAACAATTGCAGCTTGCCTCCATCACTGCTTCATATTGGCTCACCCTGACATGGTGCAAGCTTCCATTGTGGAAGCCAAGGCTTCTAGTATGGCGATAAGGGCAGTCCTCTCCCAAAAGCATGGACTAAAGCAAATACTGCATCCCATTGCCTATGACTCAAGGAAGCTCACACCTGCTGAGCAAAACTATGAAATCCTGGACAAGGAACTCCTGGCAATTAAGACTGCCTTTGAAGAGTGGAGACATGACTTGGAAGGAGCCCATCATCTGGGTCCAAGTGTTCATGGACCACAAGAACCAGCAGTACCTATACAGGGCCAAGACCTTGAACCAACAACAGCTCTGATGGGCCCTAGTCTTCTCCCAGTTCAACTTTACCCTGACTTACCACCTGGGAACCAGGAACGGCAAGGGCAATGCCTTGTTCCAAACATATGACCCTGACTCATGAGGCCCCAGTCTGGAACCAGCCCACGTTTGCAAATCCCATGACTTTCTTAATGCCACTCACTGCTTGGATCTGATTGCACTCATCTGTTCTGCCTCCATCTGCAGAATTCCATCCAATGAATTGGCCAAGAACCACACGACACCCATAAGGGGATCACATTTGTGAAGGATTGCATCTATATTCCCCCCTGGACCGTGGCAGTTCTCCAACTGTGCCATGGCAAGTGTCTTGCATGGCACCTTGGTAAGACACGGTGATATAAAACTCAACGATTAGCATATCATTTCTTCTGGTGGCCCTGAATGAACATCATGGTAAAGACATTTACAGCTTCCTACAAGGTGTGTGCCTGCATCAAGATCCCTTGCCAGAAACCCTGCAGTCTCCTCCAACCTCTGGACATGCCATCTTGGCCCTGGGAAGCCATTTCCTTGGACTTCGTGGCAGAACTACCAGAATCCAGTGGTTTCACTGCCATCTTAACAGTGGTAGTTGCTCTTCTAAAATAGGTCACTTTATTCCCTGCACAGGTTTACCCTCTGCAGAAGAAACTGCCAGGCTCTGGATAAACAATGTAGTCCAGCTTCATGGTCTTCCAGATCATATCACCTCAAAACGGAGACCCCAGTTTACTCCCCACTTCTGGCACGAGGCCCTACATTTATTAGGAGTCCATATGCACCTGTCCTTTGCCTACTATCCTCAGTCAAATGACCAAATGGAAAGAATCAGTCAGATCCTTGAACAATACTTATGAAGCTACATCAACCATCACCAGGATGACTGGTCTTCACTGTTACCAATGAAGAGTTTTCATACAATAATGTGGACCATGCATCATAAGCCATGACCCCTTCTTGAGCAACTCTGGGTACCACCCCTGCCTTTACCCACAACTACCACATCCTCCCCCAACCCATCTGCCTCAGACCTAGTAGAATACATTCATCACATCCAAGAGGAGGTGAAGGGACATCTTGAAAAGGCAAAAGGCATGTAGACAAACATAGACAACAGGGTCCCACCTACTCTGTAGGACAAAAGATAAGGCTTTCAGCAGAACATCTCCACATGACAGACCCTCTTGGACACAAGACAATTGATTCATTGGCTGATACTGCATTCAACGATAAATCAACCTAGTCACCTTTGAGCTTCAGCTCCTTCGATCCATTAGGATATGTCTACGCTGCAATTTGACAGCTTCTGCTGGCCTGTGCCAGCTGACTTGGGCTCATGTAACTCAGGCTAAGGGGTTGTTTAATTACCATGTAGACTTCCGGGGTTGAGCTGGAGCCTTTGCTCTAGGACCCTGTGAGGTGGGAGGGTCCTAGAGCTTCAGCTGCAGCCCAAGTCCAGAAGTTTACACTGTAATTAAACAAACCATGGAAACCCAAGTCAGCTGGCATGGGCCACCCACTGGTATTTATTTGCAGTGTAGACATATCTTCAGACATACCTTCTATCTTATGTTCCATGTCTCACTTCTGAAAACATACACTGAGAACACATTCCCCCATTAAGTCCAATCACCATCCCCACCAATACAGGAATACATTAGGAGTCAACATGCTCCTTGTGAAATATGATGTACATGAAGTCCTCGACTCTAAGAACAAACAGGGCAAATTAGGGTACCTGACTGACTGGCAAGGTAGGTTAGGGAGCTAGAGGAAAGTGTTCATGCTCCTGCCCTGGGCCTTCCATAAGGGCCACTCTGAGACACCTGGACCCACATTGCCTAGAGGGCACTCCTAGGGGTGGGTGTGATAGCATGACCCACAGGTCTCAAATCTGTGTTTGGAGTGTTTCTAGAGGCTGCCTCACTACAGTCCTTCATCTGGAAGGCTACAGATGCTTGCTCACCTGGGACCCATGAAGCCCAGCCCCAGTTTGAGGCTCCTGCAGTCCTATTGGTGGAGCAGCTGACTGGCCTGTTGGCCCTATGACATTACCCAAGGTACAATCTGGACTGTTGAACAGTTGTTCCCCCTCAATTATCCAGCCTGGGGTGCCTTTTACACTGTTTTGCTGTGAGAGCAACCACTCACGGTCTGCTCACACCCGGCCTCCAGCATGTAAATCATTCTCAGCTACACTGTACGCAGCCACAATTTAATTACACTGCAGAGAAACACCAGAAAATTCCCAGTCCCAGACTTTCCCCAAGAAATCTGCATCTTGCACTTCTCAGTCTTCTCCTGGACAACACAAGCTTTTGTTAATGGAAAATGGTATGCACAGATCCTGTTATCCCAAATGAAGTTTCCCAAACACTTCAATCCAAACACACTGGTTTAGATAAAAAAATAAAACAAGTGTATTCACTCCAGAAATATAGATTTGTAAGTGGTTACAAGAAATGAGGCATAAAAGTCAGAACTGGTTACAAAGAAATAAAGAGGGGGGAATGCAACTAATACCTAACTTAATGTGAAGCTAAAGTAAGGGTAGCCACCTTTCTAATTGCTGGTAACTGGACCTCAAGGCCCTGCCCCCTTCCCTGCATCTTTCCTCCAATTTTCCCCCAAGGCACCATCCCCTGCTCTGCCTCTTCCCCTGAGGCCCTGCCCTTCCTCTGCCTCTTCCCCCAGAGGCCCTGTCCCCCTTTCTCGCTCCTCTTCCCCCTGCTGCCCATCACTTGCTGGAGCATCTCCACCTATCTACCTACCGCAAGCTGGGCTGCCTCTGCTCTGTGGCTGGGACAGGAGCTGTTGCAGCCGGACAAGGAGCTTGCCTGCAGGTAGGAGGTGGCCCCGATTAAGCAGTGGCTGGTATGTGTTAATGACCCAGCGCCCAAACCTTCCCCATGGTAACCAGACTTTTGGTGTCCAGTCAGTACATCTGACCAGATACTGCCAGGTTCCCTTTATGATCAGACTTTCTGGTTAAAAACTAGGTACCTGGTAACTCTAAATGGCATCTGGACACAGAAGCCAAAAAACAGAGTGTCCCGGTAAAACCCAGATGGGTGGCAACCCTAAGCTAAAGTGAATTCAAAGCAAAGGATCTCTCTCACCACATGTTACAGGAGTCTTACTGGCTGAAGTCATGATCCCTCCCCAGTCCTTTGTCCTTCAAGTGTTTCCATTCCATGAGCAAAGATGAAGGGAGAGATCATTTGGGGCATATATTCCCCCATTTTTGTCTTTTTTCCTCCTCTTTGGGAATCATCTTCAGCTAGGGTTCTGCAGACATAAAGTCTGTGGGGCTGGGGACCTTCCAGATGTTTCTTTCCAAGATGTAAATTTCTCACTCATACCCTTTTTCCTGTCAAAGAATGGCCACCTAATCAGGTGATGGTCTATTTGATTTCGGTGACACCTGGTTGAGACATCAGTTTGCCTTTTGGCTCTGAGGAACTGGTTTGTGGCTGCTCTTAATAATATCATACAGTAGAATGTTATAACTTTACATACAGTATTGCCACACATTTTAACAAGACAATAATGATAGCAAATTATGAGTTTTCAAATGATACCTCACAAGGCACACTTTGTACAACATTTGTCATAATCTTGTAAAAGGGATGTACAGAGGTATATAGATGGTTACACCCTACTTAAGCCACCAGCAAGAACAGGAAACTGTCTGAAAAGCTGGGCTCTAGACTGTGTGACTCCTTCTCATGCTCCCTGATTTCCTGGCATCTTGACCCAGCGTGACTCCTAGCATCTGATGCATGGTTCTGACCTCCAGCTTGTCTCCTAACTCTGACCTCCTGGTATCCTGACCAAGCCTGACTCTGGTGCCTGACTTATGGTTCTGATCTCCAGTTTGTCTCCTGCTTTTGTCCTTCTAGTATCCTGACCGAATTGATTCCTGTCTTGTGACCACAAACTCTGGCTCTCACTCTGACTACTAGGTCTGGTTGCCCACAATCTGGCAGTGATGCTGGGTGGTGTTCAGTGATCGCTCAGTGCTTCAGGTAATTTTAACAAATCTGGGTTTATTCTGTGTCCAATTCTAATTGGCTGTGTGCAACAAGAGCTTCACCAGACACCCCCAGCCAGAGTCCCTTTCTGGAATGCTCAGCCCTTAAAGAGGCAGGTCCCAGTTCTCCTGACTGTATTAAAGTAATGATGCAAAAAAAAAAATCTCTAATTTTTAACTTTCAGTATAAAGGAGGGAGAGGTAAGAAGTGGTTAGAGCACTAGGCTAGGACTTTGAAGATCCAGGTTTAATTGCTTAGTCTGTGACAGACAGACAGCTTTGGCAAATCACTTAAAGGCCTAGATTCTCAGAGTTATTTAGGTGCTTAACTCCAATTGATTTCCAATGGAAGTTAGGTGCCTAAATACCTTTGATAGCCTTGATCTTAATCTTTCCAGTCCCAAGTTTCCCATCTGTAGAATAAGCATAATAGTACTTCTCCACCTCACATGGGTATTGTGAGAATAAACAAGATTGTGAGGCATTCAGCTACTACAGTACAGTACTGGGAGCCTATAAAGTATTCATGAGTGACTGGACTCATTAAATACAAGGCTAAATTTGTGTGGGTGAGTTCTCATAGTACTGTAACTTTAATCCTTTTATAACCTTAAACTTGTGCTCACATATGGGTTGTAGAAGCAGGATTGATATTACATTTGGAAGTAGGCCCATTGACTTTCAAGAAGTTGTTCTCATATAACATTTGCAGGGTCAGGATTTGTTTGTGCCTTTAATTGATATGGCACTTAGCACTTGAGATCCATACTTTAAAAAAAAAGTTACTGCTTTACATTTCAGAATCACTTTGTAGTATTTTCTGCATATTGCATTATTCAAATTGGAGGCAACAAGCTTTAAATTTACATCTGTTGTACCAATCTGCCACTTTGTTCCTTGGATTAAAATATTGATAACAGACCCAGTACTACAGACTTTGCATACCCAGTCCTCCAACTGACATTAGTCATGCAGTTTTCAGTCCCACTATGAATAACCTTGAAAAAATAATTTTTATTCTCAGCATTTTACAGTTGTGTAAACATTTTGGACTGTTTTTATAGCTTGCACAAGCTGCCTGTTCTTTCCAGAATATAACTTCACCTTAAGTGCCTTTTTGAAGATGTAGAATATCAGGGTTGGAAGAGATCTTAGGAGATTGTCTAGGCTAAACCCCTGCTCAAAGCAGGACTAATTTCCAGATAGATTTTTACCTTCATGCCCTAAACAGCCCCCTTAAGGATTGAACTCACAATCCTGGCTTTAGTAGGTCAATGCTCAAACCACTGAGCGATCGCTCCCCCCCTAACCTATTTGAAACAGCTGTGCTGGTTGTTACAGTTTCTAAACAATCTCGCTTTGTCATTTAAGTGGGGGAGGGATCGCTCAGTGGTTTGAGCACTGGCCTGCTAAACCCAGCATTGTGAGTTCAGCCCTTGAGGGGGCCACCTAGGGAGCTGGGGAAAAATCAGTACTTGATCTTGCTAGCAAAGGCAGGGAGCTGGACTCAATGACCTTTCAGGGTCCCTTCCAGCTCTATGAGATAGGTATATCTCCACACAGATAGGTATAAGTTACCCTGTGTGTCATGTACCACATTCAGTACAGGGCTCTCTAGTGGATTTGAACAAACATATTTTCCTCAGATTAAACAGCATGAAAAAGAAAACAACAGAACTGAAGATGCTGTATAAGGAAATGAGGTTTTGCCCTTTAAATAGAACAGGTGGTTGAATAATATTTAAGAAAATCCAGGAAAGCAAGAATTGTTCAATATGTGCAGTGATTTAAGCAGTGACATCACTAGAATTAGGAAGAAGTGAAGCCAACATAAGACAGACATAACAGAGTCTGAAGTGAAGGTATAGGGTAAAATTTCTAGAAGTGTTTAGGCTGACTTTCAAGGGACTTAGGCTCCCAAGTCATTTAGGTGCTTTTGAAAATGTTGTCTATATACCAAGATCTTTGGTGAGTGTAAGTTGGCATAGTTCCTCCACAGCTGGAGGGCTGCACACTAAAATTTAAGTTTGCCACCTTAAGATTTTCATAGATTCCAAGCCCAGAAGGGACAATTGTGATCACCTAGTCTGACCTTCTGTATAACACAGCCCATAGGACTTCCCCAAAATAATTCCAAGAACATATCTTTAAAAAAAAACACCTGCCAATCTTGATTTTAAAATTGCCATTGATGGAGAATTCACTATTTACTAAAATTGTTCCAATGGTTAATTACCCCCACTCTTAAAAATGTACACCTTATCTCTAGTCTGAATTTGTCAAGCTTCAGTTTTCAGCCATTGGATCATATTATAGCTTTCTCTACTCGACTGAAGAGGCTGTTACTAAATGTGTCCCCCCTGTAGATATTTCTAGACTGTAATCAAGCCAATCCTTAGCCCTCTCTTTGTTAAGCTAAATAGATTGAGCTCCTTGAATGTATCATTATAAGGCATGTTTTTTAATCGTTTAATCATTCTCATGGCTCTTCTCTGAATCCTCTCCAATTTATCAACATCCTTCTTTAGTTGTTGACACCAGAACAGGACACAATATTCCAGCAGTGGTTGCACCAGGCCAAATACAGAGACAAAATAACCTCTCCCTTCCTACTCAAGATCCCCGTTTATGCATCCAGGGATCGTATTTTCCCTTTTTTGCCATAGCATTGCATAGGGAGCTCATGTTCAGCTGATTATCCACCATGACCCCCAAATCTTATTCAGAGTCACAGCTTCCCAGGATTGAGTCACCTGTCCTGTACATATGGCCTATATTCATTGTTCCTAGACGTTTACATTTACATTTAGCCATATCAAGATGCATATTGTTTGCTTGTGCACAGCTTACCAAGTGATGCATCTAGCTCTGTATCAGTGACTTGTCCTTTCATTAATTTATCACTCCCTCATTTGGGGGACATCTGCAAACTTCAGTGATGATTCTATGTTTCCTTCCAGGTCATTGACACAAATGTTAAATAATGTAAGGCCAAGAAACAGATCCCTGTGGGACCTCATTAGAAAACACACCTACTCAACGATGATTCCCCATTTACAGTTACACTGGGACCTATCAGTTAACCAGTTTTTAATCCATTTATTTTGTGCCAGGTCAATTTTACATCATCCTAGATTTTTAATCAAAATGTTGTGCAGTACCAAGTCAAACAATCTTACATAAATTACATTTTTAATTTTCTAAAAACATCAGATTATTTTAACAAAATCTATTTTCCATAAACTCATTTTGATTGGCATTAATTATATTAATCTCCTTTAATTCTTTATTAATCTAGTCCTGTCTCACTCCATTATCTAGCCTGGGAGCAATGTCAGAGTGACAGGCCTATAATTACATGAGTCATCCTGTTTACCCTTTTCAAATACTGTCATGACATTAGCTTTCTTCCAGTCTTCTGGCACTGCCTCAGTGTTCCACGATTTATTAAAAATTAACATTAATGGTCCAGCAAGCTCCTCAGCCAGGTCTTTTAAATCTCTTGGATGCAAGTGATGTCCCATGCTGATTTAAAAATGTCTAACTTCAGTAGCTGTTGTTTAACATCTTCCTGATATTCTAGTGGAATGGAAAAAGTGTTCTTTTTCTCTCCCCCATGCCCAGTACAAAACAAAAATATTTATTCAACACGTCTGCCTTTTCTGCGTTATTAATAACTACCATTTTCATCTAGTAATGGACTAATACCATTGTCGGGATTCTATTTGTTCCTAAAATATTTAAACTCCTTATTATCCTTAACTCTGCTGCCCACAGATTTCTCTTCATATCCTTTTGCTTCCCTTATCAAGTTTCTGCAATTCCTAGCTTCCTAGATTTATATTCTTTACTATCACCTTCTTCTTTCTTTCATTTGTTATTTTTCATTTTAAAATTTCATTCAACAATTTTCATTTTATTTTTTATGGCTACCTTCACTTCCTTGCTAAGCCACATCAGGTTTTTTTTTTTTTTAAAGAATACAGTCTTCCTCCTTGATTGTGGCTTTTGGGGCATCTACTGAAGTGTTCTTAAACAATTTCCAATTATCATTCATGTTTTTCTGATTAATTTCTTTCTCCCAGCTGATTTGGGTCATAATTGTTTTTGGCTTTGTGAAATTGGCCTTTTTAAAGCACCATATATATATTGCGCCTTTATTCAGTTTGCACATCATCATGTGATCAGCTCAAGGTCACTGGTCCCTAAGTTACCATTAAGTTTTAGGTCTGTGATCATGCCTATTTGTCTGTTAAGACAAAGTCTAATACAGAATTCCCCTGTGTTGGGTACAATATTTTTGAGTTAGGAAATGTCATTTATAATATTTAGAAAGTCCAAGGATGTTTTAGTACCTGCAGCATGAAACCTCCAGCATGTGTCACTCAAATTGACGTCCCCCATGATCATGCAACTTTTTTCTCTACACATTATAGACAAGCGTGTAAGACAGCAGTCATCTTGTTCCCTAGTATGACTTGGTGGTCTGTAGCAGACACCAACACATACCCCCATCTTGTGCTTCATCTCTTACAACATTGATCCACAAGCATTCAAGGTAATTTTCTTCAGAGCTATCAGTGACTCAAACAGATAATGCTATTTTTGACACAAAAGTGTCATTCCCCTTCCCATTTGCCCACTCGATACTTCCTAAATAGGTTATTATCATTTATTTTTGACATTCCGATCATGTGAATCATCCCATCATGTTTCAATAATACCAGCTAGATTGAATTTATGAACAATTCCTCTTGTTTGTTACCCAGGCTTCTAGCGTTGGCGTATAGACAATTAAGGAATTTCTTCTCTTCATGTGCTTTGGTTACTCGAATAATGCATCCGACGAAGTGAGTACTCACCCACGAAAGCTCATACTCCAATACATCTGTTAGTCTATAAAGGTGCCACAGGACTCTTTGCTGCTTGCATAATATTGTTCTCAGTGTCTCGATTTTGTGCTGAGTGTTCATATCTTCCTCCTTTTTACCCCAGCATTTTGTTATTAGTTTAACTCCCTCCTGACTATTCTAGTCCCCTGAGGAATTGATTCCCTTCTACTGAGGTGGAGGCCATCCAAACTATGTAGCTCTCTCTCCCCCTAGAAGGTGGAGCAATGTTCCAAGAATTGAGAACCCTACACCATTGTCCTAGCCAGTGGTTCACTTCCAGATCTTCTGCCTTCTGTCTTCCTTTGCTTATGGACAGGAAGAATCACAGAGAATGTCCAGGTGATGATCTTCTTCCGCATGCTTCCAAGTTCCCTGAAGTAATCTATTATCTAAGAGAGATCCTGTGACACACGGTCATTGGCACCAATATGAACCATCACCAATGCATTCTTGCCTGTTGACTTCAGAAGCCTACCCAATCTTAGAGTGACATCTTGTGTCTTGGCTTTGGGAAGACAGCAGTCTGTCCTATTGTCCACTTGTCCCTCGCAGAATGTTCTTTCTATTCTTCTGGATATTGAATCCCAACAAAGATCATCTGTCTTCCCTGGAGGGTTGGAGAACTCTTTGTGGCAAGTTTGATTTTCATACAGGTTAGGGTGAGCTGCCATCCATAGGTGTATCCTCTACATCTCTCTGTTCCATCATATGAACTGGATCTTGAGAGGTGTCTTCCATAGTTTCCATGTTGAGGACCCGCTGTCAATTGGAAACTTCTAAGTGTGGGAATTCCTCCTGGTCCTCTTCTCCTAGGTGACCACAGCCTGCCCATCCTTGTCTATCTCCCCGCCCCCCGTAAAGAATGCCAAAGTGACCACTTGCCTCCAGTGGTTATGAACTGCCAACCCTCCTCTCTCAGACTCCTTGGTGGCCACTTGCTTTCTTCCTGGAACAAGAAGTACTGACATTTCCCAAACCTGGCTGTCTAGGAACTCCTCAGCTTCTCAGAAGTCTCTCTCCTTGCCCCTCCAATCCAAGAATCTTTTCCTACAGCAAAGCCACCAACTTGCACTTCATGCACAGGAAGTCCCTTCTGGCCTCATGGCACATTCTTTGCAGGTCACCACCACTGCTCCATTGCTGACCATCTTGAATTGAACGAAGAGCTGACCCTGGCAGATAAACCTTTCACACTCCCTCTCCAAATGCCCTCCACAACTCTCCTGTTATCTGCTTCTATTTGCTGCCCTTGAGTTCACCTAACAAGTGTTTTTTTTATATGGAGTCTCTCTGCTTAGTTCAACTCCACCCCTCACCACCAGGAGTAATTAACCACTCACAATTTAAAATCCCTGAGTATAGCTTTTGGAGGTAGAACTCTGTACAATATGGTTTCAATTATTATTTATCCCTCTGAACATAGTTCTGAAAGCAGTTTTTCTTTCAAGTGATCCTGGGTTGCATTTCTGATTGAGAAAGTAGAAGCCAACATTAGCAATGAAATGATGTAGCGTAGACCTCAACAGCTTGCAAGCCTTTAGGGACTGACTGAGATTTAGGGGTTATTTTTTTGCCATAATTTTTAATGATGGTTATTTGGTTATCCTCGTATTTCTAACAACTAATTCTCTTAGGTTCACCAGTTTCCACTTGGTCTCTGTTTTAGTTTTCTCTAGCCTCTCAAGCAGTCAGTATATCATCAAATCAGTGCTTAGTCACCAGCATCAATAGCAGAGCTTTTCAGTACAAGGGGACAGTACCAGAAGCCACACTTCAGAGAGCAACCTTCTTTTGGGAAGGCTATCTCCAATATGTACTCATGATGGTAGAACAAATATTCCTATGCCAGTTACTATAAATAGGGTTGTCACACCAGTCTTCCCACCCCCTTTTGGGGAAGGTTTCCCGAACTCTCCCTAATCATGATGCCTTCATTTATTTAAAGCCACCCTTATCAAGGCAAGAAGCCAAATTCAGTAGAGCTTGTACGATGTAAAATACAGCTAAACCCAGTACATTTGAGCCCATTGCATCAAAGGAGAGATTCACCCCTCTGCAGGGCAGCCTGCGTTCTGGACATTCTCCCCCCATCCTCTCTATGATCTTTTATAATTTGTGGGCATCTAAGGATGCGGCATTTTGCACTACCAACAAAACATGGTGGTAATGGAGCACAGGGTTTGGGATTCAGCACTGTCCTCTTTTTGTAAGGGTGAGAGACACTAGAGTGCACTAACTCTGCAGAGCTATCATGGCATTCACATCCTCATATACCTTCAGTATAGTCCAGTTCTCCCATTCACACTACACAAGCATAGCACAGTCCTCTTCCAAAGCATGGAAAGTATCAGTGCCTTGAGATGCCACTTTCTCCTCTGGCCAAGCTGCTGGTCCTGTCACCATGAATGGCTCCTCCCTTTTATAGCCCACAGTCATACAGCAGACTCCCAAGAGGAAAAACTGTTGGGGAATTGAGAGACTTTGAACTGCAGTTTGGGGCAGTTACAAGACTGAAGGGTGTAATGGGATGGCAGCAAATAAACCAGCCTGTCTCCCACTTCTCCAGTGTCAGTTTTCCTATCTGTAAAAGGGAGACTGTGTTTATCTTCCTCTTATGGACCTTATAACGATAGTTCCTATTCATTCTCTGCTTTTAGATTCTGATGTATTATTTACAGTGCTTATGGCCAGAATGGACAGTTAGATCAGGGGTTCTCAAACTAGGGGTTGGGACCACACAGAGGGTCGCAAGATTATTACATGGGGGGTCGCAAGCTGTCAACCTCCACCCCAATCCTCACTTGCCTCCAGCATTTATAATGGTGTTAAATATATTAAAAAGTGTGTTTAATTTATTGGGGGGGGGTCACACTCAGAGACTTGCTATGTGAAAGGGGTTGCAGTAAAAAAGTTTGAGACTCACTGAGTTAGATCATCTGGTTTGACGCTCCTGTCTATCACAAGCTGTTAAATTTCACCCAGTTACCCCTGTATTGAACCCAATAACTTGTGTATAAGTAAAGCACATCTTTTAGGAAGGATTTTTTTGATGTGAAGTCATCAAGAGAGGGAGAATCCATCACTTCCCTTTTACAGGGCCCTACCAAATTCACAGTTCATTCTGGTCAATTTCACAGCCAAAGGATTTTAAAATTGGTCAATTTCATGATTTCAGATTTTTTACATCTGAAATTTCATGGTGTTGTAACCGTGGGAGTCCTGACCCAAAATGGGACAGGGGCGGGGGTTGCAAAGTTGTTGCATGGAGGATCCCAAGATTGCCACCCTCACTTCTGTGCTGCCTTCAGAGCTGGGCTCTGAAGGCAGCAGTCTCCTAGCTCCCTGCAGTTAGAAGAAGTTCCCAGAGGTGCAGGTGGGTAGAATCTCCCTTATGCTGGTTGAAGCGCCCCAGTAGGGGTCTCCTAGCTGCTAGTCCAGGCCAGTGAAAGATTAAAGCAGGACCCCCAGCCAATTTGAGGGCCCCCATGGAAAAATGGGTGCCCCAGCCCTCTGGAGGTGGGTCTGATTTCCCCACCAAGAGCGGCTGTGCATGGGAAGGACAACTTCTGTCCCTCCCCAGCGTGTCCAGATTAGCAGCTAGGAGCCTCAGGCTCCCAGCAGCAAGGAAGATCAGATTTCACAGGGAAGGGCTGATTTCATGGTCCATGACATGTTTTTCACAGCTGTGAAATTGTTAGGGCCCTATCTATGATCAAAACTTACTTTCAGCAAGTTACAATCTTTGCTTAAGCAAGTTTAATACCTAAACTCAGTTCCCAAAGACTTCAACTCTGTTGGCTGAAGGATCCACTCTTCTCAGATATGGAAGAGCTCTGGCCTCTTATATCTGCCAATTAATGGATAACTCAAATGTCTTCCCCCCCTTCCCCCCCAACATCACTTCAAGGTCATTGTTTCTGTTTCAAGAGCTAGGAAGACTTCCTGCTGTTCTTCCTTCCCGTGGACTTCCCATCCCGCTGCTGATTTGAACATAAATGGGGCTTCCATTGTTTTGATTCCACACTGCTTCATTTATGTGGGAGCCAGGTAGATACGTACGGCCCTCTTGTCTGAGAGAAAATCTGTTTCTGCCTTTGTTTGGTCACAGACTTTAAAGCATAATATCAGTTAGTATCTATAATTCCTCAGATAGTGTTAATACATACATTTCACAATGATATCAATAACCAGTGTGTCACAGGCTCTCATAAGAGACCTTACTATTTACACTATTACTGTATTATAAAAAAGTGTATCAAATCAGATTCGGTTGCTTATTATTTGAGGTTCAAACTGTGGAGAGTTATCTCTAGGCTTCATCACATCTGCGTGGTAAAGTGCCAGCAGAGACGCACATGGAAAACCCCAAAAGCACAAGCTTGCAGGTGCTGACTGACTAAAGACACCCAAGTGCTCAAAACTGCTCCTTATATGGCAACAAAAGGTCAGGGCAGAGGTAAACACGAAGGGGGCAGTGGATTTAGCAGAGAAATTAGAGGGCAATTACTGGGCCGAGACCGAGGGGGAGGGCTGATGATTACAATAAAGGGGAAACGCAAAAGGATCTCTGTGCTCATTTTTTGGGATGTGGGGGAGGTGAACAGGAGGTACAGCTATGCTTCTGCAGGGTGGAGCTGACCTTCTGCTACAATAAACGCACAACTGTAACCAGACTCCAATCTCCGTGTATTCCTATGTGTCCGTTTGTCGTGTCTGAAGACATAGGATAACCCAATTGCATGTCTATCTGTCGTGTCAGAAGGCATACTCCAACACAAACCCCAGTCTTTGTAGCCCAGTAAATCTTTGAAATGTATTCTTTGAGAAGAAAGCCCAGACCAAGCTTCTTTGTCCCATTGGGGCACAGATGTCACCCTTAGGTGTCTTCCTAGGGGTCAGCATCCTGCTTCCCATGCTTCTCTGCTCCATTGAGAATATGAATTTGCAATTCTTTTTCCCCAAAGGTACTAGCTTTCACTCCAAACAGAATCTCATTTTTAAATCTATTTTTCTACTCTTAGGGTAAAATTTTCAGAAACATATAAATGACTTGGGAGTCTAAGTGCTGTATTCAAAAGTGACCTAAGCACTTAGGAACCTAAGTCTCATTGAAAGTCAATGGGGGGTAGATGCATACCTCACTTAGATGCTTTTATAAATCCCATGAGGCACCTAAATACCTTTGTAAATCTGTACCTAAATTCCTTTGTAGTATTTCCCTTTTCCTGATGGTGTTTATATCCCATCTTGTATTAGGATTATCTCCAAATTTCATTAAGGTACTGTTTACTCCCTATTTCATAGAATATCAGGGTTGGAAGGAACCTCAGGAGGTCATCTAGTCCAACCCCCTGCTCAAAGCAGGACCATTTCCCAACTAAATCATCCCAGCCAGGGCTTCGTCCAGCCTGACCTTAAAAACGTCTAAGGAAGGGGATTCCACCACCTCCCTAGGTAACCCATTCCAGTACTTCACCATTCTCTGAGTGAAAAAGTTTTTCCTAATATCCAACCTAAACTCCCTCACGGCAACTGAGACCATTACTTCCCTTGTTTCCTGTCATCAGCTACCACTGGAGAACAGTCTAAATCCATCCTCTTGGAACCCCCTTCATTCTTCTCTCTGCAGATAAACAATCCCAGTTCTCAACTTCTCCTCATAAGTCATGTGCTACACGCCCCCTAATCATTTTTGTTGTCCTTTGCTGCGACTCTTTTCCAATTTTTTCATATCCTTCTTGTATGTGGGGCCCATACCTGACAATACTCCAGATAGCCTCACCAAGTCGAATAGAGGGGAAATGTCCTCGATCCCCCTCGATCTGCCTGGCAATGCCCCTACTTCTACAGCCCAAAAGCCGTTAGTCTTCTTGGCAACAGAGGCACATTGTTGACTCATATCCAGCTTCTCGCCACTGGTACCCCCTAGGTCCTTTCTCCAGACTGTTTCCCTAGCCAATTCGGTCCCTATCTGTAACAGCAAATGGGATTCTCCATCCTAGTGCAGAACTCTGCACTTGTCCTTGTTGAACCCATCAGTTTCTTTTTGGCCCGTCCCTCTAAATTTGCCCTAGGTCTTCTGTATCTATCCCTACCCTCCCAGCAATCTACCACTCCTACCAGTTTAGTCGTCATCTGCAAACTTGCTGAGAGTGCAGTGCACGCCATCTTCCAGATCATTAATGAAGATATTGAACAAAACCAGCCCCAGGACACTCCACTTGAAACTGGCTGCCAACTAGACATGGAGCCGTTGATCACTACCCATTGAGCCCAATGATCTAGCCAGCTTTCTATCCACCTTATAGTCTAATCATCCAGCCCATACTTTAACTTGCTGGCAAGAATACTGTGGGAGACCGTATCAAAAGCTTTGCTAAAGTCAAGGAATAACACATCCACTGCTTTCCCCTCATCCACAGACCCAGATATCTCCTCATAGAAGGCAATTAGGTTAGTCAGGCATGACTTACCCTTGGTGAATCCATGCTGACTGTTCCTGATCACTTTCCTCTCCTCTAAGTGCTTCAGAATTGATTCCATTTCAGATCATTAATGAAGATCTTATTAATACCATAATTAATACAGATTGTTGTGGCACTTTCTACTAGCTACCTCACCCAACTCATTCCACTGCCCATTATTGTTACCTTTTTCTGGGTAGTATATATAGGCTGGCCAGGTAGTATAATTTTGGCCTATTAGAAGCCTCACATGGCTATCCTCATTTATGTGGGTATTCATCACAGGGCCTAGGCTACCATAAGATCATTGCACAGTTCCTTCCTTATCTTCATTAGGGCATAAACCAAGAAAAACAAAAAACAGTTCCACTCCTTTAAGGTTCACATACCCAATAGGGCTTCTCAGGCATAGCTCAGTTACGTGTAAACAGCCTGTGTTCTACTGGGCACCAAACGTAAAGGTGGGCCATTTGCTAGCTAGGCCTCAAAATAAATGTGTAAGGCCTAGCTTTTCTTCTGCCAAGTCTAAACAAAAGCAACAGTACAGGTGTAGTTTGATTTCTATATTTTGGGGGTGGGAGGGCAGCTTCAGACAGACCAACGGGGGCACACATGGTAGGGCAAATTTGGTACCTGGCCAAGTCTTGCCGTTTGGGGGGGGAGGTCAAAGTCCCCAATTCCCCTCCAAACTATGCCCATACACAATAGTCTATGATTCATGAGCCCTCAGCCAGTACAATGCTACTCTCCTAGGTAGCAAGACAAGGCGCTCACTTGTTCTTTCCCAGAATTCTTAGATAACCAATCCCTCACTCCTCCCCAGGAGGAAGAGAAAAATGCTGCTACTTCCCTTTCTCAGGGCGCTGGCTCCAGCCTGCCTCCTCTTTTGACCTTCCTCTTAACTGGAGGTCCCTCCCTCCTGAGTTAGCAGTTCAGACAAGTTCTCTCCCTGTTTCCCCTCTGTGCGCTATTAACTCTTTCCCCTGGTCTAACTAGACATGGGCTATGTTCCCCTTTGCTTGTGATCTTTTAGCCAGGTTTCAGTGCACAGTGGTTTGCGGCCACACATTTATGCCAAAAGGCTCCTTTCTACAATATTCCTCCTCACTCACTGATACAGGTGATGCTCCCTGGGTAAAATACTCTCCTCTGCCCTCTCTCCCCTCCCCAGATCCATTCATTCCACACAGTTCCCTCACCCTTCCCTGCCCTCTTACCCTCATAAATCCATCAGCTCCCCACTTTCCTATCTGTCAGTCCTTTACTTCCCTCTCTGGTACTGCTTTACTCACTAAACTCTCCTCTCAGCATCTCATCGATGCTCCTTTACCTGGCAGCATTTCCTTACAGCAGGGGGATTGTCCAGTAGCCATTACTGGGAGCCGTAGTGGCAGGCAAGGTATCTCTCAGCCCTTGGCTGTGTGGTGCGTGGTCAGCTGGGGAGAGAGATCCACTTATTTCTTATGGGGTGAAGATCTCCCCTAGCTGCTGATCTCTGGTGGGAACAGATTGGTGGATTGGGGAATAGGGCACCAAGCTTCCTCTCAGCACCAGCTACTCTGAGTGAAGGCAGACAGGCTGGAGAGGCTAAAGCCTCCCATCAGTAGCTTGGCTCAGTCTCCTCTCCACCTCCTTCCGCACTACTGAACAGCTGGTGGAAAGGCTTGCAGGGACCATTTGATGAGTTTAGAGTCACTGGTAGGAGACACAACGAAGGTATTCCTCTTGCAGTAGCTGCGGCAGATGGCAACCCTGATTTTGTGCAGTCAGAGAGGGGTGGCCATTTTAACAAGCAGAGCTAGAATTTGTGATTTGGGACAAGCTGCAAAACAATTTTTGCTGTTTTCCCACACAAATGCAACCAATTTCTGTTCATGACTGTCTTACCATTATGCACAGGGCTGGCCTCAGGTCTTTGGGAAGGACGATCTAGATGATTCTTTGGGATACACTCCACACACAACTGTCAGAGTAACTACGTTTACCATTAATTCAGCAGAATTAGGCCAATGCTGACTGCTTCTGAAAATCCCTATCAAAGTGTTTAAGTGGATGGGGAACTGTAGCGAGGTGGCCTGGTTCCCAGCCGCCCCAGAACGAGCCCCTCCAGATGCCAAAGTGGGCGGAGCCAGTGTAGCTTACGCCTGCCCCCCAGAGGTCAGGGCGCAGAACAAGAAGTACAAAAGCCCAACCCCAGAGTTCACTAGAGCCCTGGCTGCTGGAGAAGCCAGACACCTGTGGCCTAGCTCCCGGCGGAGAGACTCCTGCAGTCTGCAATTGACCCGAGGACTGGCCCGACCAGCTGAGGCCTGATGCTGACCTGAGCCCGGAGATGCTGTTAAGCCTGCCTGTGGCAAGCTACCCAGAGGAGCTGCCAAGCCTACTGCTCACTGAATACCCCGAGGAGCCCATGGTGCTTGATTCCCTGGAGGACACCGTCACAACGCAAGTATCTCTAGATAGGGAAATAGGAAGTAGCCTGGGAGCAGTCGACCCTAGTCTGGCTGCAGCACACCCAGAGCCAATGTCAGTGTGTTGCGGTTAGGGTCCCCACTGACACAGCAGCGAGTCTCCTGCTGCTACTAGGGCACCGGGCTGGGATGCAGTGGAGTGGGTGGGCCTGCGTCCCCTCCCCCCACCCAATATGCGGGTGGCAGTCTCCCTGATCTCTCTGGTCCTTTGGAGCTAGGACCTGGGCCTCCTAAACCTATTTGTTTGCTCAGCCCCTGCTTGAGGGCCTGAGCCCCTGACTGTTTGCTGCCCTGCCAGGCTAATTCCCAAACTCACCAGACTTAAGTAGCGAGGCGGCCTGGTTCCCAGCTGCCCCAGAGGGGGATGAGCCCTGGCTGAACCCCTCTGCAGGAACCATTAGGTCCACTAGCTTCCTGCAGCAGAAGTGGTGTCCAGTTGCATGTTGCTATCAACTTTTGCTATTGATTTGCATTGGATTACATTAGGTTACACTTTCCAGGGTATCTTTGCAAGGGAAAAGTTGTTCACTAGAGACTTATTTATTTTATATGAAAATTGAGAGCCTCCTTTACATGCCCAAAAAGCTAGTTCTTTCAACAAGGGGCTTATGCGAGTGTCAGCTCCTGTCAGTGTTAATCCTCCTGTCTGAACTGACTTGAATTCATTTTTCAAGAAAGATTTCATGAGGCGCTGTATCAAATGCTTTACTGTCATCCAAATACATGACATCTCCTGGATTCCCTCCATCAACTAGATTTGTAATTCTATTAAAAAAGCAATCAGGGTTGCCTGACTCAATATATTCTGTGTAGTCTCTATGCTGCTTGCTACTCAGATTTCATTCTCCTCTAGATACATGGTGATTTTTTTTCTCTCTCTCTCAATATTTGTTTTGTGAGACAGAGTGAGTGAGGTAATATCTTGGACCACCTTCTGTCCTGGATCTGTCTCCCTGGGAGAAGCTGCTGTGGATTGTGTGGACCCTTTCCCCTGGTTGGCCAATACCAAAACAGCATAATACTAACAAATAAGGGTGAAGGTTAATGCATCTTTTTCAGCCTTGAATCTGAAAGCTTGGCTGGCAGGCTGATAGCAGTTATGGTGACTGGTAGAGCCAGTCTCTTCAAGATTTCTACAGCCAAGCTAGTAGAGCTTCCTTCTTTGTGGCTGCCCCTCTGCAAGGCCTTGATTCAGCAAAATACTTTAGCATACGCTTAACTTTAAGCATGTGAGCAGCTTTGCTCAGGGGTTTAACCCACATCCGGCACAGAATCAAGGCCTAAGTCTCCTTCCTGGTTTACTTATTTAATTTTAAACCTCCCCAAACGTCTCAAATTAGAGATTGGAAATCAGGAAAAATTTTTACTTGTCACTGTGGCTTCTGACTTTTAAAACTACCTCCCCCACTATCAGGGCCGACGCTAGGATTTCTGACGCCCTAGGTGCCGGGACATTTCACCGCCCCCCGCGCGGGTCTCGGGGCTCTGGGGGGGCTTCG
>NC_133772.1:149143584-149168711 GCF_003597395.2 Chelonoidis abingdonii | reverse complement strand
AATCTGGTGGGTCATTGCACTGTAGAATGGTACCTCAGAGCAAGAACTGGAGGATATGGCTTGTATAAATCTTTTTTGTATTGGATTCCGATTCCAGGGAAGGACTTCTGATTGGTTGGCTGAAAGGATTAATTATAAGCTTACCTACTTATATAAGGAAACTGTGGCATGGAGGTGTGTGTGTAAACGTGAGTAGTGGCTGTAGATGCCACTGAATTGAAGTAAGCCTAATGTTCCAAGAGGATTTAAAAAGTATTTCATGGTTTGGGATTGGGAAGAACTTGTGGTACTCATGAATTGAAGGATTGTAGGAAATAAGTGGCAGGTTAAATTGGCAGACATGGGCTTTATTGTTCCTCATTGCCATTGAGAAAACTGGAGCTTAAGCATGGGTGGCATGTGACTCCTGCCTTTTGGGGAGGCCGGCTGAGCTTGGAAGCTCCCTAAGAAGTTGTGGTGGGGCACTAGGCCTGGGACTGTGGCCTTGCCCCCTGCTCTTGCCTGAGGCCCGTCCCTGCTCATTCCTTCTCCTCTGAGGCCCTGTCTGTGCTCCACCCACTCCACCTTGGCCTTGGCCCCGCTACCCATTGTTTTGCCTCGTCACCCCTCCTCCAAGGTCCCCCCTGCCTGCCTTGCCGCTCTCACTCTTTGTCCTCCCCAAGGCATCCACACCGCTGCTCTCACTTCTCGCCTCAAGAATGGCAGGGGATCCTTGGGTGAAGAGGTGGAGCACAGGTTTGGAAGAGGAGCGCGTGTGGCGGATAGTGGAGGGATGAGTGGGAGGGGGGGGCCTCGGGCCACATGTGGACGGGGTTATGGCCTGGATGCCTTTGGCGATAGAGTTCCCAAGGTTGGGCCAGGTGCACGCCTCCAAGATAGAAGTGTGCGCATCCTGTTGGGAGTCTTAGCCTCCCAGCCTCTTAACCTTGCGCCAATGAGCTTGAGCCTGCTGCAACTTCTTAGTGGTTGTGTGTGGTGTGGTGGCAGGAGGGTGATGCATACATGAGGAACACATTTGCTTGAACTGTGGCATATGTTGTGTTGGTGTTCAGGGCAGCAATGCACCAGTATAGAGAATTACTTGGTGTGGTGAGGTATCCCCGTCCTCCGACTGCGTGCCAGGATCCCGAAAGGGCATTTTTGAGATGGAGGCTGGGTATGACTGGGGATTGGTGCTGTGCCTCATCCATGATAAGGAAATCACAGTACAGCGCAGCCATTTCTTAGGAAGACTCTATATTTCCTGACTCTAATTGCACCAAGGTTATATTGTACTAGTTCTTCATCTTACCTGCACAGGATGGAGGGTACTCCACAGTCTCTCTCCTACTAATAAGCAACAAAGAGTCCTGATGGCACCTTATAGACTAACAGATGTATTGGTATAAGCTTCGGTGGTGAATACCCACTTTGTTCAGACACATGTTCATCTTGACGAAGTGGTATTCACCAATGAAAGCTTATGCTCCAATACATCTGTTAGTCTATACGGTTGCACAGGACTCTTAGTTGGATGTGTAAAAAGCAACAAACATGGCTACTCTCTGACACTCTCCTACTAATGACTCTCTTACTACCTGATCCCCATGTGGGACTGATCTTATCTGAAACTCAGATCCATCTCCTGATTCTCAATTGCAACTGGTTTTTACATTATTGTAACTCTTGGCGATCAGTGGAGTTATCTTGATTTCACCAGTGTGACAGCTGTATTCAAGCCCGCAGCTGTCAGAAACATTGAATCTGTGTGTATTATAGCAGCCATGGGAAGTGTATGAGATCTGCTTAAGACCTCTGGATTACAAGGTAATATCTTTGTTTCTGGAAGATGTAATCTTATTGCATACTTTTATTTTTATTCAAGTTAGCTTTAAGGTGCAGAATATTGAGGGAATTTGCTTTTATTGCAAGGGGATACCAAGGTGAACTACCAGAAAATCAGACCTCATAGAAACAATGTTGAAAATTGCGAGTACTGCCCACTTGTTGTTTCAAAGAAGAGGCTGGTGCAGGGAATTATTAATCAGGGCAGTTCCCACCGGACAAAAATGGCCATAACAAAAATGGCAGCTGCTCGACTTAGGTAGGCTGGTGGCTGGACATGGACTAGAGCAATAGCTTTATGTAACAGATGATAGTGCCGTCCAGGAAGTGTAGGCTAACTTACTGATAATCCCTGTTTTTTGCATTAGCTTCTTCCCATGTTTGCTTAGGTTTAAATTGCCTTAAAGTGCAGCAGAAAAATCAATTGGAAACTGGGTCCTGAACTGATAGTCACCAGCAAATCCACTTGAGATTGCAAGTGGCTCCTTAATTTGCAGAAATAAAGAGCAAGAGAGGGTTAAGCGTTGGTTAGGAGAAATCTCTGTATTCACTATCTTTAAAATCTTAACGTTGCTTGTGTTCTTTGTATTAAGTATCTTTCTGTATTAAGTATCTTTATGACATGCATCTTACATTGTGTTATGTTTGTATTTATATGACTTGACTTGTGCCTCTCTCATACAACTTTTGTATTAGATCCTATACTAGGGAAATTGGTTAGAAACTTTGTATCAAATGTTATAGCCCCTAAGGGAGATAGATAGTTAAAGAAAAGAAACATGTGCTTTTTTTCTAGAAGTAGAATAGATTTCCCCCCCTCCCGCTCTGTATATCAATTGCCCTATTGAAAAACTGAATGAGGTTGAATGAGTGAGGCTTGGAAACGCCCATCCAGACCGTTTACAACGTTGAGAGGATGGGAGCCAGAGCAAAGGCAATACACTTGTCAAGTGGGCCATAAAGAAGAGCAGACATACTGACGGTCCTCAGGATATAGACGCAACACCTTCTTTTAAAAATACCCCTCTTTGAGGCAGGCATTGGAACAACACCCAGAGAAAAGGCACACAAAGACAACGACACAGACCAGATTTTTGAATCTGGTCTGGATTTGTATAAGAGTGGAAGCTGCTATAAATGAGGTGTCTTGCGAAGGACCCCGGGTTCTCGTCTTGTCACCATCGGAGCATCGATCCGGATCGGCAGAAGCCCGGCTCCCCCCTCCCCTCAATCTAACTCACCTGGCCAGTTGCAGTTAGGGGAGCAACTAGTTGGCTAACAATAGCAAGACGGAGTTGTGTGTGTGTGTGTTGTGTGTGTGTGTGAATGCATACTCTGATATATATATTATATTTATAATATATATATCTATGCATATCATTAAGTATTAATTAATACTGTATTACTAATAAATGTGGTTGTTTTGCCTTTAATCCCCCTAAAAATCCGTATAGTATTTTGAGTACAACAAGCAATCCCCACCAGAAATACTTAACAGTTCTGCTTGTTTTTTTTAAAAAAAGATGGGCTGTGGGCACACTGTAACTTTCCTGCGGGTGGCTGGATCAGTGCAGCCATTCCTGCTGGACCTTCCCTTCTCTCCCACGGAAGTGGGGAGTTATCTCCACCTGCATAGCATCATTTTCCTCTTTCTGGACCAGCAGAGAGCTTTCTGCCAGTGCAAGGGTGGTGCACATTATACCCTGCACCCAATGCAGAGTTCCTCACAGAAACTTTATACACCTTAGGTGAAAACACTAACACTCCCATCAGTCAGATGGCTTAAGAACTTCTGTGGTCACAATTACCCCACCCACCTACCTGTGCAGTTTGTCCAACCCTGGAGTGGGGGAGTGTGGTAAACGTCTTGTCCAAATCTGACTTAGCGTCAAAATTGAGTGTTTACTGTGACCTCCCCAAGCTTATACCCAGCTTGGATCTGATTCTGCTGCCCAACCAAGGTTTTAGTATTTGGTCCCCTCCGAGTCACCCAAACCTTTCCTTGGGGACCCTCCAAGACCCAGAACCCTGGGTCTCCCTAGTCTCATCCCCAGCTCCCCCCTTTCCTGGGTTAGCCTGGGCGATGCTTCTTCCCTTTGCAACAACCAGAGAGGCATATTACTCTCTCGGCTATGGCATTCAAACCTAGTTCAGCCTCACACACAGGAGATTCACCCCTCCCTTTGTCTCCGACTAAAGCCTCTGTTCCGCCCTGGACAATAGAAAGTAACAAGAGGTATGGTTCTTTCCTCGCCCTCCCTGTCACAGATGTAACAGACTCCTGGGTACAGAAATTTCTCCACTCTTGCCTCACTAGGAAAAGAACTCACAAGTTTAAAAAAAACTTTATATAAAAAGAAAGAAACTACAACATAATTACTGCATTAAGAAACTCAATACAGGCATATGCTTATAAGAAAATAGAATAAACAGTCTGATTAAAAGATAGCCCAATTAAACCAGTCAGCAAATCACACCATGTAAATACAACAAAGCACATACAGCCGATTACTTTGGTTCCTTTTGTACTCACATGATAGTAGAATATTGAAAGAAGAGGAGTTAGAAGAAAAGCTGTTTACTCACAGCCGAGAAAACAAAAAGACCCGATCATTCCCGTCCCGACTTTAAAAATCAGGTCTCTGATTGGTCCTCTGGTCAGGTGTTTGGTTCCTTTGTTACCCTTTAAGGTAAAGAAAATTAACCCTTACTAATCTACTTATGACACGCCCCCAAATCACAGACAGTGAAAATTCACTGGAGGTGATTTCTTACTAGAACTTTAAACTAAACAGGAATACAACACATGCACCTTTACATTACATAAGCATGAAATACAAGACTTCTACATCTTAGGAAAAGTTTTAACCAGTGTATCCGGAAACTCTCACGGAGAGTGCATCAGCTACTTTGTTGAAGCTCCTGAAATGTGTTGAAATCAAAATTTTGGAGAGCTAAACTCCATCAAAGAAGTTTTTTGTTGTTTCCCTTGGCAGTATGAAGCCACTTTAGCGCAGCATGGTCGGTTTGTAGCTGGAACCGCCGTCCCCAAACGTATGGGCGTAGCTTTTCCAGGGCATACACAATGGCGTAGCATTTTTTTTTTACTGATTGACCAGTGGCTTTTTCTTTTAGACAGTTTTTTGCAGAGAAACACGACAGGATGGAAGTTTTGATCCGGTCCTTTCTGCATTAAAACTGCTCCTACACCACGCTTAGATGCATCTGTGGTTACTAGGAATGGTTTGTAAAAGTCTGGGGCCCTTAGCACAGGGTCAGACATGAGTATCGCCTTAAGCTGGATAAAGGCTTTTTGACACTTATTAGTCCACTTAACTGCATTTGGCTGGGGTTTTTTTTGTCAGGTTTGTTAGTGGGACAGCGATTTGGCTGTAGTGTGGTACAAATCGCCTGTAATACCCGGCCAAGACTAAGAAGGATTGGACCTGTTTTTTTGACTTTGGGACAGGCTACTTTTGGATAGCATCCACCTTGGCCTGTAGGGGGTTTATTGTTCCTTGACCCACCTGGTGTTTCAGGTAAGTTACTTTGTTTTGGCCTATTTGACACTTTTTAGCCTTAACAGTTAGTTCTGCTTGCCTGATGTGCTCAAAGACTTTTTTTAGGTGTTCTAGGTGTTTTGCCCATGAATTAGAAAAAATGGCCACATCATCGAGGTAGGCAACTGCATATTTTTCCAATTCTGCTAGGAGACCATTTTACAAGTTTTTGGAAGGTGGCAGGTGCATTTTGCAGCCCGAAAGGAAGCACATTACATTCATACACCCCTGCATGGGTGATGAAGGCTGACCTTTCTTTGGCGGGTTTATTTAGCAGTACTTGCCAGTACCCCTTGGTTAAGTCTACAGTAGAGATAAACTGGGCACGTTCCAATTTCTTCAATAGCTCATTGGTGCATGGCATTGGATAGTTGTCAGGACGAGTTACAGCATTTAGCTTACAGTAGTTCACGCAAAAGCGTATTTCCCCATCTGGTTTGGGTACCAGAACCACTGGAGATGCCCATGCACTGGTAGAGGAGTGGATTATACCCATTTATAGCATGTTTTGGATCTTTCATTTTATAGCAGCCTGGGCATGAGGAGACACCCGGTAGGGTGGTGTTCTAATTGGGTGAACATTACCTGTGTTAATGGAGTGGTATGCCCGTTCAGTCTATTCTGGGGTGGCTGAGAACAATGGGGCGAAGCTAGTGCACAGCTTCTTGATCTGTTGCCGCTGCAGACATTGCAAGGTTGTGGAGAGGGTCACCTCTTCCACGCCTCCATCACTTTTTTCTTTGCAGTAGACACTTTCAGGCCACTCAGCGTCATCTTCTTCCTGGACTGTAAACTGACAAACCTTTAAGTCTTTGGAATAAAGGGGCTTGAGAGAATTAACATGGTACACTGTAGGCTTTAGGGTGGAGGTGGGGGATGCTATGAGATAGTTAACAGCTTCCAGGTACTCTTGGACCATAAATGGCCCTTTCCATGACGCTTCCATTTTATGGGCCTGTTGTGCCTTTAAGACCATAACCTGGTCTTCTACTTTGAAGGAACGCTCTCTGGTATGTTTATCATACCAGCCCTTTTGCTCTTCCTGAGCATCATTTTGGTTTTCTTTAGCAAGGGCTAAAGAGTGTCGGAGGGTGCTTTGTAGGTTGCTTACAAAGTCTAGAATGTTAGTTTCTGGAGAAGGCATAAACCCCTCCCATTGCTGCTTCACCAACTGTAATGGCCCCTTAACCTCGTGGCCATACACAAGTTAAAATGGTGAAAACCCTAAAATGGGATGTGGTACAGCCCTGTAGGCAAAAAGCAACTGCTGCAACACTAGGTCCCAATCATTGGAGTGTTTATTTACGAATTTACATATTATGGCCCCCAAAGTTCCATTAAACCTCTCCACCAGGCCATTGGTTTGATGGTGGTAAGGGGTGGCAACCAAGTGATTTACCCCATGAGCTTTCCACAGATTTTTCATGGTCCCTCCAGGAAATTAGTTCCCAAATCTGTAAGGATGTCAGAGGGCCAACCTACCCTGGCAAAAATGTTTGTTAAGGCCTGGCACACGGTTTTAGCCCTGGTGTTGCTTAGAGTTACTGCTTCCAGCCATCGGGTAGCAAAGTCCACGAAAGTCAGTATGTACTGCTTTCCTCTGGGTGTCTTTTTTGGGAAAGGACCCAGAATATCCACAGCTACTCGCTGAAATGGGACCTCAAATATGGGGAGTGGCTGGAGAGGGGCTTTGACCTGGTCTTGGGCCTTTCCCACTCGTTGGCACACCTTACAAGACCGGACATAATTAGCAACATCCTTGCCCATCCCCTCCCAGTGGAAGGACTTCCCCAAGCTGTCTTTGGTTCTGTTCACCTCAGAATGGCCACTGGGATGATTAAGGGCTAAGCTTAAGAGCTTTCCCTGGTACTTAGTTGGAACTACCAACTGTTTCTGAGGATGCCAGTTTTCCTGGTATCCACCAGAGAGTTTTTTTGTATAAAAGTCCTTGTTTTACAACAAACCAGGATTGGTTAGAAGAGCTGAGAGGTGGTGGGGTGCTCCGTGCAGCTGCCCAAGCTTTTTGAAGGCTATTATTTGCTTCCTGCTCAGTTTGGAACTGTTTCCTTGAGGCTGGAGACATCAGTTTCTCCTTAGCGATGTAGGTGATGGGGTTGTTTTTGTTGATGGTGAACTGCTTTCCGCTGGTGCACTAGGCAATGTTTCAGGCTCTGGCAGAGCCTTTTGGGTAGAGTTGTCTGCTGCTTCTGCCAATTCAGGCCCGCTTGCGCCTTTTGGCGTTGGGGTTGGAGATGGGTTTGCAAGCGCTGGCATCAGTGCTGGCAATGGTTCTGGTGCTGGTTGCTTTTCCAGTTCCGGTTTTGGGACTAGATGCACTGTGGCTGTTGCAGTCGTTGGCAGGGGATCCGGGTCCACCACCTCTGTCTGGGTCTCTGGTAACACAGACGGGGCCCTTGTGGATGACTCAGGAACAGGGATGGGTCTGGAAGCTTGCCTGGCTTGGCTGCATGTAACCATTTTCACCTTCTTGGCCTGCTTTACCTGGTTGGCCAAGTCTTCCCCCAGTAGCATGGGAATGGGATAATTGTCATAGACTGCAAAAGTCCACATTCCTGACCAGCCTTTGTACTGGACAGGCAGTTTAGCTGTAGGCAAGTCTACAGATTTTGGCATGAATGGGTAAATTGTTACTTGGGCCTTTGGATTGATGAATTTGGGGTCCACTAAGGATTGGTGGATAGCTGACACTTGTGCCCCTGTGTTTTTTCACACGATCACCTTTTTTTTGCCCACTTTTAAGGTTTTCCTTTGCTTCGAGGGTATGTGAGAGGCATCTGGGCCTGGAGATTTTTGGTGTGATGGTGGTGTAATGAACTGCACTTGGTTGGGGTTCTTGGGGCAGTTGGCCTTTATATGTCCCAGTTCATTACATTTAAAGCATCGCCCAGCTGACTGATCACTGGGCCGAGGTGAGTTGCTGGAGACTAGTGAGGTGGGACAATAGGGTGTCTGGGGCTTTCCTTGGGTTGTAGGTGGGGTTTTGGGTTTCCCTCAGTGGTAGGGTTTATTTTCTGTTTGCCCCCCTGTGATATTTGCTCCCCTTGACAGTAGCTTTTTTCTTTGTAAGCAGAGTCAGGATGAGCTGTACCCTGACATCTGGTGGTGAATTATGCGAAGTGCGGAAAGAATGTCAGGAATGTGAAGTCTCAAATATTTGCATAGGCACACCCAGCAAGGAGCCTGGGATGGTTATTTTTGACAGCTCTGGGATCCCCAATTTCTTCATTATTGGGGCAGGATAAATAAAGTGTTGCCAGCTGATTATGTGAATGAAGAACTATGAGACTGCTTTATAACAGAAATGTCTCAATATAAATGTAATGACACTTGCTAGACAAGGGACATGGGTTCCAAAATCCAGTGAGTTGAGAGAGGTTGGGGACTGGTGTGTGTACTTGATGGTATGGGGCCTGGTTGAGGGCCTGGAACACCAATTGCATGTTCTCCTCTCTCCACTGTTAAAGAGTAGAGCTAATTTTGATTCCATTAAAAGTCTATCTAGAGACTACTGAGCTGAATTCATGGTGGACCAATGGGGCACCAGCACCAGGGCTCCCCTACTAAGAGCTGAAAGAGCTGAACTGAGATCACTGAGTGCTGTGTTAACTAGTGGGGGAGCCTGAAGACCTGTCGTTAAGTGGCTGGCAGAGCGGAGCAGTTGCAGCGTGTAGGAGCAGCCCATGGAACAGTGAGCGGAGTGAAGCAGTTTGCAGGGGTGGCTGGAGGAGCAGCACAGCTGGTGTGGTGGAGCTGGTCGTGGTGAAGGCTGCAGCAGAACTTCACAGAGAGATGGAGCAGTTGGCCCTGGCCTACGTAAGGTGCCCCTTAACACTCTGTGTGGACTCCCCCCTCCCATTTCCACCCAGGCTGGGGAGGTAAAACTCTACAGATAAACTCTTGAATTCTGGGGTGGCACTGACCAGAGACTTTTGGGTTGTTGGACTTTGGGGTGATTGGACTTAAGACCCTAAGGGGAAAAGGACATTGCCAAACATACTTGGACGTGGGTTTTTGTTTATGGTTTGTGTTATAACCCTGTTTGTGGTGTTTCTCCAATGGGATGCCGCATTGATTCCTTCCTTTATTAAGAAGATTTGGCTACACTCAGACTCCGTGCTTGCGAGAGGGGAAGTATTGCCTCCTAGAGGCACCCAGGGGGGTGTGGTACGTAAGTGTCCCAGGTCACTGGGTGGGAGCTCGAGCCGGTTATGCATTGTGTTACTGAAACGGAACCCCTGGATACTGAACCTGGCCCTTGTTGCTGCCAACTCAGAGGGGCAGAAGGGTTACATCTTTTTTGCCACTTTCACCCATTTGGCTCCAATTTTTCCTACCTCGGTTACAGTTTTGGCCTTCCCATTTAGGATGTACATTTCTATTTTCTCAGAAACACCCTCTAAGAACTGTTCCATTTGCATTAGGAAGGACAGCTTTGGCAGTGAGTTAGCATTTGTTCCTGATAAGGACAGCTTTGGCAGTGAGTTAGCATTTGTTCCTGAAATTTAGGCCTTCTAATTTTTTCCAATGTGGTAGGCATGTCAGGTAAATGACACATCTGGTTTCCACCTTAGGGCTTTGAACCACCGATGGGCATGCTCAGGTGTTAGCCCCATTCTGATTTTGGCCTTGGTTTGAAAAAGTTTATAATTGTTTATGTGTTTCCTAGGCATTTTAGCCGCCACCTCAGCTAAGGGTCCACTGAGCTGTGGGCTCAGCTCTATTATTGGTCTGTAGAGATGTTGTACCCAAGGGAGGTTCTTTCAAATTTTTTTAAGAAGGCCTTAGTGCTATCACCTGCCTTGTAGGTGGGGAATTTTTTGGGATGGGAAACAGTTCCTGGAGAAGGGTTGTTTTGCGTTCAGCCTAGCCATTTGCTGTTTAACTGCTTTCCTGGCATTCATTTTTCTGCTTTCTTGTGCTGCCCGCACCCCTCTGCAGCTCAGGCTGCTTGGTTAACAGAGATTTTCTAACTAGCTACACTTGAGAGCTAGAAAGAAAGAAAACAATTCACTTGTAAATGCCTTTTGCTGGCTGTCTGCTGGCTCACAGCTTGAAGCCTCCTCTTAACAAAGACCCTTGTTAAAAAAACTTAACACCTCTGCCCTCAGGCTGCTTTCCAAGCAGCCAGAAAGGAGAGAAAAGAAAATCCTACTGTCTTTTGGGTCCTAGAAATCCCACCTCTGCCACCATGTCAAGGTCTTTCCCGCACTTTGAACTTTAGCATCCAAAATGTGGGGACCTGCATGGATCCTTTTAAGCTTAATTTCTAGCTTAGATCTGATAACACTGCCACCAGCCAAAAATATAGTGTTTGGCACACTTCGTGTTCCCCCAAAAACCTTCCCTGGGGAACCCAAGACCCAAACCCCTTGGGTCATAAAACAAGGAGAAATAAACCATTCCCCCTCCTTTCCCCCCCTCCTGGTTGTCTTGGGAAGCTATACAGATCCAAACTCCTTAGATCTTAAAGCAAAGAGGAATTAACCATTCCCTTCCTTTTCACCCCCACCAATCCCTGGTGAGTTTAGACTCAATCCCTTGGATTTCAAAACAAGGAAAAATTAATCAGGTTCTTTAAAAGAAAGCTTTTAATTAAAGAAAAAGTAAAAATTCTTTCTGTAAAATCAGGATGGTAAACGCTTACAGGGTATTCAGATTCATATAGACTGGAGGGACTTCCCCTCACCCTAGCCTGAGATTCAAAGTTACAGCAAACAGAGATAAAAATCCTTCCAGCAAGATACACATTTACAAGTTAAGAAAACAAACATAAGACTAATCCGCCTTTCCTGGCTAGTACTTACTATTTTGAAACATGAGAGACTGATTCAGAAAGAATGGAGAAAACCTGGGTGTACATCTGGTCCCTCTTAGCCCCAAGAGCGAACAACGAACAAAACAAAAAGCACAAACAAAGACTTCCCTCCACCAAGATTTGAAAGTATCTTGTTCCCCCTATTGGTTCTCTGGTCAGGTGTCAGCCACGTTCACTGAGCTTCTTAACCCTTTACAGGTAAAAGACATTAACCCTTAACCATCTGTTTATGACACAAGGCCAACCCACTGCAACGATACGAAGTGATCAGACTCTAATTCTCTTAGCAGTAATTTTATGTCACAGGTTTTTCCCCAAACGTACAGCGCTGTGGTACAGAATGTCTGCCAGGAAGCACAATAACATGTCAGTTATGGGTGAGTTTTAAGGAATTTTCTTTTTACCCTTCATTCCATCTAGTTACAGCTCCCTTTTTCTGTCCCCACTCTCTCTCACTCTCTCCTTTTACTTTGTTCCCTAAGGCTATTAAGTATTTTGTTTCCCTCTCATTTGTTCTGTCTTTTATCTTCCTCTTCCAAGCCTTCTCCTTATCTGAAAATATAAACTACAGGCACAACTGCTTGATCTTTTTGTTATCTCTTCCCCATTCCTTCATCTCTCTCCTTCTGGCTTGCTTCCCCTCCTACCTGTTCTTCTCCCAGCCTGTTGTCCCCTCTCCTTCTGTTCTGTTCTATTATTGGGGGAATAGGGAGGGAGAGATAGCTCAGTGGTTTGAGCATTAGCCTGCTAAACTCAAGATTGTGAACTCAATCCTTAAGGAAGTCATTTGGAGATTAGTCCTGCTTTGAGCATGGGGTTGAACTAGATGACCTCTTGAGGTCCCTTCCAACCCTCATATTCTATGATCTCACTTTCACTTCATTCTCCCTTACTGTTCCTTGCTCCATCCCAGAATTTTAATCCTAGCTGTAGCATTTATCTTCTCTTTTCTTGTAGCAATTGTTGCACTGCATAGTACCTTCTCACAGTATTGACCCTGTTGGCTCTTAGATCTAATAGCCATTGATTGGGCATATCCTCCATAAACTTCTCTCTTAGATCTGTTGATTAACTCATGGAAACTAGAGCAGGGCTGTAGCAGCAGCTGCCCAACCAGCACTCTTCTGTTTCTTTTTGAAAAGGTCTTCTCCTAAGTAGAACCTCATTTGCTTTGTGGGAAGCACGCTAAAGAAACAATAGTTTTTTGGGGGCTGCCCTTCTTTTTCCTTCTCTCCTTTTATTCCAGAAGATGCTGATGCTGCTCAGATGTGGGTAGTGCAGCTGATACTGCCAATACTAAGCTCAGCATGAATCTATTCATTGTCACTGGTGTTTGTTTGCTCCACTTTCTTCTGTGGTGTTTCGTTTAACAGAAGGAATCATTTTAATTACGGCTGGACCATGGATGAGTTGAAAATACAGCATGGGTACCAAAACCAACATTCTGGGGAGCAATATGTTTTGGTTTTTCTGCCAGCAATAACAAGCAACAGTAGCAACTATTCTCTGTTCTTAGGAGATACCTATCTATCTCTTTCTCCCCATTGCACTCATTGAAGTCCTTACAAGAAGAGCCATGTCCTTCAGATAGTGCATTCCTTGAATAAATGTTTATTGGCATTAGGCCATGTCAGCTTCTTCTGAGCCAATTTCAATTTAATCCACACTTTTCGTTGTTTTGTTTACTTGCTGCCTTTATTCTTTCTCCATCACATTTACATTCTCCTCACAGGAATTTTAATGAAGCTCCCACAGAGTATGCAAGCCTGGCAAACTTTTTATTAAAAAGAATTGTGCATGTGATTTTATTATTAAATATGGAGGCTGAGTCGGCTAGATAAGGGTTGTGAGATGATGTGTACTTAAGTCGTTACTTATATCAGACGTCACAGAATTGACAGAAGTACCATAACACGCTCTAATTTCTCACTCCAGAAAGTCTCTAGAGCCTGGGCCCCCAGTTCTGGTATTCAACTAAAGACGACTGGAATGTTATTATATTGTTAAAATACTGTACAATAAAATAATTCTTCAGACATATGATTGGATTCCTTTAAAGATACTTCTGATGTTGTATTCCCACTCTGGATTGAAAAGGAAGTCCTATGTCATCTTTAATAAGCACTCAGAAGTCTGCCTTACAGACACAGAATGTTTTTTGTCTAGATGAGCACCCCTTTCAGTCTGACTATAAGCAGGCTTCTGAAAACTTAGTTTGCTCTGGGCATGGTCAGAGGCTTAACACAGCAACCAATATTTAACTTTTTACCTTGGGACATTTTTAATGTGCACATACATGACTAGAAGATTAAAAGAGCCATTTTTGCTACATCCTCCTAGCAAAAATACATGAGTTAACATTTTCATAGCAGAGCAGGCAGGTTAGCAAAACATCTTATTTTAAAATAAACACGAATTTGGAGTTGTCGTAGTTTCCTACTCAGATTTGAACCTTAGCGTTCATAAACTGAGAAGCTAGCATGAAACTCCCTCAAGCTTATTACCAGCTTGGATCTGATATCGCTGCCACCAATCAGGATTCTGAGTACCTGATAAACTCCTGGTCTCCCAAAATCTTCTCTGGGGGACCCCAAGACTCAGAAACCCTGAGTCTCACACCAAAGGGAAAACAACCTCCTCCCCTTGTCTCCTCTTTATCTCATCCCCAGCTCTCCCTCCCTGGGTTATCCTGGGCGATACTGTACTTAAACTCCTTGAATGCAAAACAGAGAGGGCAATTTACCTTCCCCCCTCCTTCTTCCCCTGAGGCTATGCATTCAAACCTAGTCAAGCTAACTCAAAGAGATTTCCCCCCTCCCTTCGTTCCTTAGCCTTAACCAGAGAAAAACCTCAAACAGGTTTTAAAAAGAAAGCTTTATATAAAAAAGAAAGAAAAAGACATAAAAATATCTTCTGTATCAAGGTGACAATTATACAGAGTCAATTGCTTAAAAGAAAAAATATGAATAAACAGCCTTATTCAAAAAGAGATACAATTTAAACATTCCAGCACACACACATGTAAATACAAAACAAAACATATAAAAGCCTATTGTTTTGCTACCTTTGTACTTACAACTGGGAAACTGAAGATGAGAAGCTTACAGATAGAAAAAGATCCCCTCTCATAGCTGAGAGCCAGACAAAGACAAAGAACCAAAAAAATTCCCTCCCCTGAGCTTTGAAAAATCCGGTTTCCTGATTGGTCCTCTGGTCAGGTGTTTGGTTCCCTTTGTTAACCCTTTACAGGTAAAAGAAACATTAACCCTTAGCTATCTGTTTATGACAGGAGTGCTTCTTTGGAGAAAGGAATTGTTGTTCAGTTATGCTAGTTAATCTTTTTTTCCATTTCTCATTCTTCCTTTGCTCAAAGTATAATGTTTGTTTAATAACTTTTTGGAATAGTAACATTACATAGATTTTGTTGCATTAATTTAGTCAGAATGTTATCTTCAAATTACAGACGATTAAGTCATATTCTTCAAACTATATTTTGATGCACATTTATATATAATGTGGATGTAATGATGCTGAATAATAATGAAATGCAATATAATAGTTTGGCACTTCCCTGTTAGATGTTAGTAGCAAATAGCTTTTAAGTTCTTGGGCCTTTAGGTACATAACATCTTAAAATTATAAATCAGCTATCTTTATCACCAAAATAAACCTAAGGCACGCATATCCCTCTGCTTGGTATCAATCTTTAATTCAGAAATCTGAGCTACAAATGGGTGCATTATGCAGCATAAATGGATGGATCACTAGCTTTTCCATCATAAGAACTTGCAAGGAGAATGCAGAAAAATGAAAGCCTCTCATATCTTAATTAACAGTGCATTAAAAGCTGCCAGGTTTTTGTTTCCTGGAGCAAAAATCTAAATAGCAGCATAGAAAAAAAGCTGTCATTGGGCACCCCGCAACTGTCTCTTACTTTCATGGCTTCTCTTGACTAATAAATACCAGCTTTTATAATTTTTTCTTTTCTGGTGACTTTTAAAAAACTTTTGTGAAATCCTGTTGTGGAACAAATACACCATCTGATCAAAAGATATGCAATTAACAATATACCCAACTGAGAAAGAAGACCTTTAAAACCACTGGCTTTAAGTTGATTTTGTGGCAGGACCAGCTGGTTATCAAATCCAGGTTGTGATACAACAATCTTGCAGCATTCTTTTACTGTTAAATGATGTTACTGGATATCTCTACCACAAGATGTAAATAGCCCAATGAGGATTTGTTAACATTGGATTCAGGATGTTTTTGCTCATAATATCCCTTAACCTGGACTGACAGGCCTTGGCCCTTACTCACCATACAGACAGGCCAAGTACTGTACTATCGCACACTGTTCCACTCCAGCAGGCTTTCAATTTCCATTGCACCTCACAGACACAGAGACGTGCCAATACAACATGGAGAGAAGAAAAAGGGCAGAAAACTCCTCATTTTTATTGTCGCTTTTGATTACAGGCTGTTTTTTGCCCTGCATATTAGACAACATGCACAGGTGCTGCTGCTAAAGTGAAAAGTCACCCTCCCTGTCCCCAGTGTGCCCTTTGGCTGATAATCCACCAGTGGTTAAATAACAGGCTACCACTACTCAGGAACTCCCTCAAGCAACCCTCTTATCTCAGCTACTCTGAGTGTTCATCTGGTTATAACCCTGCTTCTGATAGTGCATTTGTAGAGATGCGACTGGGACAAGACAGGAATGTTCTGTCCACTCCTTCCTTGCCAGTTAAGAAGGTTCCAAACGTCTTGAATCTCCACACTCTAGCGCAACCCCCCTATCAAGCTCTGGATTCTAGGCAGTCAGGCCTGTTGTTTGGAACCATGGTCAAGAACAGGTACCAAGGGTCAAAGCCAGCAGTTGGGTTGGGATTGGGCTGAGGGCAAGGCTGAAACTGAGGTCAGGAGACAGGCCATGGGTCAGAACCAAGATCAGTGTCCAGATGCAGGCCAAAAGGTTGAAGCCAGATTGGAGTCCATCTTGGGGCAAGTACAAGGCTGGAGCAAAGATGGAGTAGGACACGGACAAGGATGGGGCAAGGGTGGGGCAGGAACAGGAATCAGATCAAAGGAGGTTAGAAGCCTAGCGAGTCTGTAACCCTACAAGGCAGCAGGAAGTTTCCTGCCTGAGTAGTGCTGTTGCACAGACTAACTGGCAGCTGTACTAAGTAGGGTTGCCAGATGTCCATTTTTTTACCAGAACACCCGGTCAAAAAGGGACCCTGGCAGCTCCAGTCAGCACTGCTGACCAGGCCATTAACAGTCTGGTCAGCAGCGCAGTGGGGCTAAGGTATGCTCCCTGCCTTTCCTAGCTCTGCACAGCTCATTGGAAGCAGCCAGCATTTCCCTGTAGCCCCTAGGCACAGGGTGAACAGGGAAGCTCCGTGTGCTGCCCCAGCACCGGCTCTGCAGCTCCCATTGGCTAAGAACCTTTGCCCCGCTGCGCCGTCACCTGACGTAAGTGTAGTAAGAGGAGGCCCTAAGATATAAACCTTGCTTTCAGAGGCCTAGTATGAGGCCTAAGGCCTGAACTGAAGTAATGGTCAAGACTTTGCTAACATAAAGCAAAGTTAATCTGTGAGCCAGCGGCAGGCTCTGCTCACAGAAGCTGGCAAGGAAAGGGCTGATGCTGCAAGAAGATACGTACCTAAAAGGTACTGAACACTAGAGATCAGAACATTCACATTCCACACAGATAACAAGGAACAGGCTATCCCATCCCAATGACAGGGCCAAAAGGGTAATATGATGGATAGAATTGTTTTGTTCAAACCAACATGTACAAGGTGAGAGGCGGCACCTTACTACATAGAGGGGTTGTACCTTGCTACGTAGAGGGGTTGCACCTCAATACGTCAGGAGTGTTTGTACCTGTGTATAAGAATGCATCCCTGGAGTGGTGTCTTTGTCCGGCCTAGGGGGCAGTGGAAAGTCCCGCCACTGACTGAGCCGAGTCCATTGACCGTGGGTACATATTTGCAGTATGCCCTGAGTTAGGCTAAGAAACCTACAGGGAACTACTACTGTATCCAATACGGCAATAAACCTGGCCGACGTGCCTTCGTACCTTACTAGACTCTGTGGTCATTGGGGGTTCTCTTCGGGTCTGCTGTGTCAGCTATCTGCAGAACTGGGGCAGCACACAGAGGGAACACACGCACGCAGCCGAGTGATACCAACAAGGAGAGAGCAGAGCAGAGCACCACACCGGTAGCATCTGACAACACCTCTTGACAACAGTAAGCACTGTCCAGCTGGAGCCTGCATCCTGGACCCTTTCTTGCACCCCAACCCCTTGCCCCAGGTCAGAACTACCTTCCACACCCTAACTCCCTCCCAGACCCCACACCCACACCCACATCCCAACCCCTGCCCCAGCTCTGAGCCCTCTCTCGCACCCAAACTCCCTCCCAGAGCCTGCATGCCAAACCTCTTTCTGCACCCCAACCCTCTGCCCCACCCCAGGGCACACACACCCTGCCAGAGTCCTCACCCTCTCCTGCACCCCAACCCCCATCCCAGGCCAGAGCCTCATCCTGCAACCTGAATCCCTCATTTCTGGCCCCTCCCCAGAGCCCACACCCCCAGCTAGAGCCCTTACCCCCCTCCTGCACCCCAATCCCCTGCCCCAGCCCAGTGAAAGTGAGTGAGGTTGGGGAAGAGTGAGCGACTGAGGGAGGGAGGCTGGAGTGAGTGGGGAGTAAGGCCTCAGAGAAGGGGCAGGGCCTTGGGGCAGGGAAAGGGCAGTGGTGAGCTGGAGCCAGTTCACACAAACCGGTTGTTAAATTTAGAAGGGGTGGACAACTGGGAGAGGGAGGTTCTTCTGTTGTTACACTTGCCCGCGGGCCATATCCTGCCCCCCTGAGCTCCCAGCTGGGAAGGCTCCCCTGGCCCCTCCCCTGCCTTCCCCCTTCTCGCAGATCCTCAACGCACCGCGCCGCCAACGCTCTGGACCACTCCTGCACAGCTCTGCAGCTCCTACCGCTTTGAGTGACATGGTAGGGGGGTAGGGCTGCGAGCTCCAGCGGGCCACGCAGCATCCATACACGCTGCCCTGAGCAGCATGGTAAGGGGGCCGGGCTGGGAGGAGGGGTTGGATAAGGGGCAGAGAATGGTTGGAGGGGGGAGGAGGTTCTACGGGGGCAGGCAGGGGATGGGGAATAGAGGGGTTGGGTAGGTGTGAGAGTTCTGGGGGTCTGTCAGGGTGGTGGAGGATGGGATCGGGGCAGTCAGGGGACAGGGAGCAGGGAGAGTTGGGTAGGGGGTGGGGTCCTGGCAGGCAGGTGGTCTTGGGAGTGGGTGGTCAGGGGACAAGGAGCCGGGCGGGGGGTTGATGGGTTACAGGTTCTGAGGGGGGCAGTCAGAGGCTGAACGTGTGTGGGGGGGGAACAAGCTGTTTTGGGAGGCACGTGGGGCTTGTACTCACTGGGCGGTTCCCTACGGGGTCTTCAACATCACGTCAGCGGCAGGTCCTTCACTCACTCCGAGTCCTCAGCAGCACTGAAGGACCTGCCTCCTACGTGCCGCTGAAGACCCGGAGCGAGTGAAGGACCTGCCAATGAAGAACCTGTAAGGAACTGGTTCTTAAGACTTGGACAGCACATCACTGGGAAAGGGTGTTCGGTTTTGTGCAATGAGAAAGTTGGCAACCCTACTAGAAGGGTCAGTACAATATCTGTGCTTGGGGGTCATCTGACCTGAACTCTGCCAAGGGATGGGTTGCTGCAGCATGCCTGAGGGCTGAGTCACTGTACCTCTGTTGGACGGAGAGTCATGGCACTTATTGAAGCACTAGGGATGGGCGGGTGTGGGCCTGCTCACGTCTAAATGTCCCTCCCCACAGCCTAAGGGAAGGAGCCACTGAACCCAGGCATCAACTAGTCATGGGGGACAACAAATGAGAAAGCAGGGATGGGAGTGAGGGTTACATGTTCAAAATCAGGGACTGAAAGGGGATCAATGAGCAGAGAACCCCAGACAGCATCCACTGCTCCTCAAAGGCATCCAGGGAGCCAGTGGATGTGGCTCAGAGGAACTTTGTCAAGAGACATGACTTCAGAAGGGATGAGAAATAGGCCCCATGGTGACAGAGCATCCTCCCATCCTGTCCAGCTTCCCCTGCTGGAGGAGAGTCATAGCAGCTGAGTGAGCAGCCCTGATCTGGCTGTGAGTTTGCCTCACCCTCCACAAAGGCTTGAACCTCTACTCTCTACCTACTACAAAAAGGACATTTTCCATAGGGAAACTACACAAAGGCCAGAACCTCAGCTGGTGCAAAATTGGCATAACCCCACAGGCTTCAGTAGAGCGACATCAATTTACACCAGCTGAGGATTTGAGCCAAAATGTTTTTCTTTCAATCACAAGCACAAGCAATTGCTCTTCCCCACTTTTGAGTTAGTCTGATCCAGTATCCACTGAAATCAGTGGAAAGACAGTGATTTCTGTGGAGTTTGACCATGCCCTATTGGCAGTTCAGCCTCCATGTGGGGAAGAGAGAAGAAAGAAAAATCTGTTAAAAGACCTGTGGAGGCTTTTCAAGCTACTCCTGCTGTCAGAGTTTGTTCTCTTATTAAATTGGGAGGCATTCAGATGCTAAAGTGATAGCGGTAATATTCGTATCTAGAACAGCAGATATTGCCTGGAAAGGATGAGTAGTTTGAGACCCATGTCAGGCCAACTGATTTATTCTACTATTTAAAAACATTAAGGTAAATGTATTTTTAAAGCTTTTAAGCACTTGCTAGGTTTATATTTATTGATAGATTTCAGGGAGAAAAAATTAAATCAATAAAAAAGGAAACCTTAAAAAGGTCTTGACATTTCTTCTTAAAGATTATTCTTAAAAACATAGGGTGGAATTTTCTGAAGCTCTGAATGTTGGCCTGGCTCTGCTCCCATTTAAGCCAATGGTTTAAAAGCACTAAGCCTTGGCCCAACACTGCTTTGGTTTCAGTCAGTGATAAATTTCACATTTATTCTCCACTCGTGCTTTTTTAAAAGGATGGTTTGTCCAAGATGAATCAAAACCTTTGCATTTGTGCCAGTGCCCAAGCACTGCTGTTCATTGTCCCTCCAACAAACACGGAGGAATAAGGACACAGTGCTAGCAATGCTGAATACTGGTATGATGTGGAGGTTTACTGCGCTCATGTCCAGAATGCTCATTCACAACAGTGTTCAGCAGTAGCGTCATACAGGAAAAGAAGCTTGCCAGACACGTATACAGAACACTCATAAGAACAGCCATACTGGTCAGACCATCTAGCACAGTATCCTGTCTTCTGACAGTGGACAGTGCCAGAGGGAATGAACACAATCATTGAGAGATCCATCCCATTATCCACTCCTAGCTTCTGGAAGTTGAAGGTTTAGGGACATAAGGATCATGGCATTTTGCCCCTGACCATCTTGGCTAATAGCCATTGATGGACCTAGCCTCCATGAATTTATCTAATTCTTTTTTTAATCCAGTTATGTTTTTGCCTTCACAACATCTCCTGGCAATGAGTTCCATAGACTGATTGTGCTGTGCGCAGAAGTACTTCCTTATCTATGTTTTAAACTTGCTGCCTATTAATTTCATTAAGTGACCCCTAGTCATGTGCTGTGTGAAGGGGTAAATAACATTTCCTTATTCACTTTCTCCAAACCATCCATGATTTTATAGACCTCTATTATGTCCTCACTTAGTCATCTCTTTTCTAAACTGAACAGTCCACATCTTCTTAATCTCACCAAGTATGGAAGCTGTTCCAGACCCCTAATAATTTTTGTTGCTGTTCTCTGTCCCTTTTCCAATTCTAACAGAACTTTTTTGAGATGGGGTGACCAGAACTGCACACAGTATTCAAGGTGTGGCTATACCATGAATTTATATAGTGTCAATATGATATTTCTCCTTTATTATCTATCCCTTTCCTAATGGTTCCTAACATTCTGTTAGCTTTTTTGACTGCCACTCCACATTAAACTGAAATTTTCAAAGCACTATCCACAATGACTCCAAAATCTCATTCTTGATTGGGATAAGCTAATCTACATCCCATCATTTTGTATGTGTAGCTGGGATTATGTTTACCAATGTGCATTACTTTGCACTTATCACCATTGAATTTCATCTGCCATTTTGTTGTCTAGTCACCCAGTGAGATACCTTTGTACCTCTTCAGTGTCAACTGTGGACTTCACTATCTTGGGTAATTTTGTATCATCTGCAAATTTTGCCCCCTCACTGCTCAGCCCTTCTCCATCTCATTTATGAATATGTTGAAAGCACAGGTCATAAGAACATAAGAATGGCCATACTGGGTCAGACCAAAGGTCCATCCAGCCCAGTATTCTGTCTACCGACAGTGGCCAATGCCAGGTGCCCCAGAGGGAGTGAACCTTACAGGTAATGATCAAGTGATCTCTCTCCTGCCATCCACCTCCACCCTCTGACAAACAGAGGCTAGGGACCAGCTAGTTCCTTACCCAACCTGGCTAATAGCCATTAATGGACTTAACCTCCATGAATTTATCTAGTTCTCTTTTAAACCCTGTTATAGTCCTAGCCTTCACAACTTCCTCAGGCAAGGAGTTCCACAGGTTGATTGTGTGCTATGTGAAGAAGAACTTCCATTTATTTGTTTTAAATTGGCTGCCTATTAATTTCATTTGGTGGCCTCTAGTTCTTATATTATGGGAACAAGTAAATAACTTTTCTTTATTCACTTTCTCCACACCACTCATGATTTTATATACCTCTATTATATCCCCCCTTAGTCTCCTCTTTTCCAAGCTGAAAAATCCTAGCCTCTTCAATCTCTCCTCATATGGGACCTGTTCCAAACCCCTAACCATTTTAGTTGCCCTTCTCTGAACTTTTTCTAATGCCAGTATATCTTTTTTGAAATGAGGAGACCACATCTGTATGCAGTATTCATAGGAACTTAGTTCCTATCCTTTGTTTCCTATCTTTTAACCAGTTACTGATCCATGAGAGGACCTCCCCTCTTAGCCCATGACTGCTTACTTTGCTTAGAAACCTTTGGTGAGGGACCTTATCAAAGACTTTCTAAAAGTCCAAGCATACTGTATTAACTGGATCACCCTTGTTCACATGATTGTTGACACCCTCTAAGAATTCTAATAGATTGGACTCCCAGAATGTCCACGCTGAACGCTAGTTCACAGGAAAATGCTACACAAAGTCAGTGAGTATCCTTCTCACCTTGCCACATTAGCACTCAGAACTGCTGTCAGAGGTCTTGTCTACTTAGTTTGTGGCAAGCTGGGGTGTGAATAGATTCATAGATTCCAATGCCAGAAAGGACCATTGTGATCATCTAGTCTGACTTCCTGTATAATTCAGGCTATTGAATTTCCTCAAAACAACAAATATCTTCCAATATCGATTTTAAAATTGTCATTGATGGAGAATCCACCCTGACCCTTGGTAGATTATCCAATGGTTAAGTACGCATACAGCACACTAGCCTGTGACACACTAAAATTTTGCACTAAAAATTCCATAGTGTGCTTTGACATACTCTTGTTTCAAACAGCTGTACGTCAAAGTGCACTACAGAACTTTCAGTGCACAGCAGCAGGGTTCACACAGACAGTGCTCAGCAAACTAGAGCAATTTGATTTACAGCTTGGCTTACAACACAGTAAGTATCCATGTAGAGAAGTCCAGAAGAGAGTGAATACAGTTATTCCACTGCTAGTACTGGGCAAATTCTGAACTCCTTACTCAATTTTTGCTCAAGCAACATTTTGATTAATTCCAGTGAGAGCGATGACTTTTATTATTATGTGGCTATCAAAGATGCCTACCTCCAGATACCCAACAAGTGCCAGAGTTTCACCCTGTCATCTCTTTCATTCGAAGTTATAATCAGTTCAGGCTATTACCTATGCAATCAAGAATTACTGCCAAAATGTTCACCCTGATGGCAACAATAGACACCAGTTCCCAAAGGGGATAGAATCCATATCCTTTTGCACCTAAAGGATTGATGAATCTTGAACACTTCTCTTCAGTTAGCCCAGCTAACAAACTAGAGGATGATCTTGCCTCAGTTTTATAATAAATTCCTAAGAACAATACCTTTTGTCAGTTGAGACTGTTTCACCCTTGGGAGCAATGTTGAGCACCTGGAAGGGAATAGTAGAGACCACAGAGAAAAGGCAAATTTGGTTTAAATTCTTGCAGCACATCTTAAGCCTCTTCCACACTACAAATGTTCTGCCAGTATAGCTATACGAGCAGAGCCTCCTACAGTAAACGCAGCTTTTGACGACAGAAGCAGTTTTTCTGTCAACATAATAAAACCACCTCCCTGAACGATGCTATGCCAGCAGAAATATTCTTCTGTTGGCATAGCTGCGTTTACACTGGGGTTTTGCTGGCATAGCTATATGCAGTTATGCCAGCAGAAGCATTTGTAGTGTAGACAAGGCTGTTCTTATAAGATGTGTTACTTTCACTGAAGTAGGGCTGGGTGCTTAACGTTAGATCTGTTGCCTCTAAGTCACTGTAACAAGCAGCAAAATATTCATTCACAACAGCAATAAACCAGAGAGCTTAAAACGGCCCAGTTAGTCAGCGTGTTTACAAAAGTTTAAAACCAAGAAACAGGAAGACTAGAAAGAACAAGGCTACAGTAATTCAGATGATGTATAAACACATAACGTATATGATGCTCTGTCTACACTATTGATTTTTGAGAAATTAACCACCATTCCGCTGCTACTCATGGTAGGTAATGGTAGAAGTGCTAGTGTAGACCAGCTGCTGGCATTTTTACCACAATGTTGTATAGATCTGCTGTGATTCGATAATATCATGGTAAAAACCATCTTAGACCTTTCTACGCTACATCTCCTTTTGTTCTTTCCACTGATGGAACTAGAAAGGAGTCAGTGCAATGGTGGAAGTTTTCTCCAGAAGTGATTGTGTAGATACAGCATTTGTTTCCACAGCTTTACATTCCAAAACACAACCAAGTTTAAAAATAATCAAGGCTTTCTCTACCCTGGGAAATAGCACTGTTTCCACAAACATATGTCACCAGTCTGTTCAAGTGAGCCAGTGTTGATCTTAGGTTAGCTCCAAATATAGAGAAGGATAAACTATGGTCAATATCTCTTCACCTAAGCTAATTGTTGAAACAGTGCTATTTCCTAGTGTACATGATGACTTACCTGGAAAAAGCTTTTTTAAACTTATCCAAAGACATAACTTTATTAGTCAATTAAACTTCATCAAAAATAGAGGCAAAACTAAGCATACAGTTTCTTAATTAAAAGCAGCAGAGAATCCTGTGGCACCTTATAGACTAACAGACGTTTAGGAGCGTGAGCTTTCGTGGGTGAATACCCACTTCGTCAGACGCAGGTCTGTTTCTTAATTGTTTCTTAGTTTCTTAATTGATACTAAGAGTCAGCTAAAATTTCTTTCATCTTATTGACTACAACTCATTCAATTCATTGAAAATCTGGTTTCTAAAATGTAACCTGTTTTAGGTATTTTACAGTGCCCATCACCATAGTATCTAAGCACTTAATCTGATGTTTTATGTAATGTAAGTAGGTAGGCAGAAATGATACTGGAAGTATTGTGATATAATGAAAGACATATTAGAAGTCAGAAGCATACAGTTACAGATTACAAGTGGCTGCCTAAGATCCACATATAGATTGCAAACTATATTGATTTAAGGATGGTGAGGATTCCAGAAACAAATACAATGATGTTGTCATGGTATAATTCCCCACCCTGAACCTTAGCATTCAAAAGATGGGGTACCAGCATGAATTCCTCTAAGCTCAATTACCAGCTTAGTACTTGTAGCGCTGCCACCAACCAGGAATTCCAGTGCCTGATACACTCTGGTCCCCCC